>NW_027077445.1:907500-1210000 GCF_963924675.1 Phocoena phocoena
TGGGCGGATTGTAAATTGCCAACAGACACTCTGGAGATGTTTATGGTGTATCCTGAAACATCTAAAAAACAAAGCTACAGAGCCTAGGGCACTTCCATTTATGGCCCTATAGCTTAGGAATATTAAAATCAACAAGACACAGCCAACACAAAATTTAAGGCTGCTGTGTTTACAAGAATCTCGAGTCCAGTACAAATTAAGTATCCCCGAAAGAAATAAATGGATAAAGAATTTGTGCTACTTACGTACATCGGAATATCACTCAGCAACGAAATCAATGTCATCAGGCCTGTAGCAGCAAATTGAGTGGATTTAAGTATGATGATTCTAAGAGATATATGTTGCATAGAGAAAGATAATTATCATAAGATATCACTAATAGAGGGCGTGTAAACTTGGCTACACATAAACTGAATTACAAAACCGAACAGTCTCACATTTAGATAAACACTTATGCTTGCTTAAGGGGAAAGTTGAGTTGGGGTGCTGTATAAAACCAGAGATTGAAATTAGCACACATACCGTTCCATAAGCCAAATATGTAATAGACAAGACCTACTCTTTGCTCAACGAAATGGACCCATCCATGGTGTATCATCTCACACCTGTTAGAATGGGCATCATCAGAAAATCTACAAACAACAAATGCTGGAGAGTGTGTGGATATAAGGAACCCTCTTCCACTATTGTTGGGAATGTAAATTGATACAGTCACTGTGGAGAGCATTATGGAGTTTCTTATAAAACTAACGATAGAATTACCATACGATACAGCAATCCCACTACTGGGCATATACCCAGACAAAACCATAAATCAAAAAGAGACATTCACCGCAATGTTCATTGCATCACTATTTACAATATCCAGGTAATGGAAGCAACCTAAATGCCCACAGACAGACGAATGCATAAAGATGTGGTACATACATAAAATGGAATATTACTAAGCCATAAAAAGGAATGAAATTGGGTCATTTGTAGAGACGTTGATGGACCTAGAGACTGTCATACAGAGTGAAGTAAGTCAGAAAGAGAAAAACAAAACAAATCTTGTATATTAATGCATATATGTGGAACGTAAAAAAATTGTACAGATGAACCGTTTTGCAAGGCAGAAATAGAGCAACAGATGTAGACAACAAACGCATGGACACCAAGGGAGGAAAGCTGTTGCGGGGGTGGTGGTGGGAGGAGTTGAGAGATTGGGATTGGCATGTATACATTTATATGTATAAAATAGATAACCAATAAGAACCTGCTCTACAAAAAATAAAATTAAATTAAAAAAATAAAATTAAAAAAAGTAAAACAGAAAAAATATTCTGCCCTTCACATACATGTATTTATATGAATAAATTATTTCCATGCATATATCTGTAAATACAGAAAAGAGGAATAAAATCTACCTTGAACCAAAAATGATAAAAAGAAAAATGAAAACAGAACCCACCAGTTACACAGAGGAAAATCATATCAGGGCACTTGCTCCAGTTGTAAACAATTCTGAAGTTGGTCAGTGGTGGGGAATCATCTCCCATTCAGCCAGCAGGCCCCACGCAACAAGCGTCCTCATCCAAAGCTAAGGGACCATGCCGAGGCATCTGTGAGTAAACATGGGCCGAGCCCCAGGCCAGCTGCTGCTGCAATGTTCCCACCCTTCCCAGGTAAAACACCTGAATATGTACAAGGAGTTGAAAGCCTAGAGGAAGGGCCATGGAACCACATGAGCGACAGCATGCCAGCCGACTTGGTGCCTGCAGGTCAGCCAGGATGGTCCTGGCCCTGGGTGCTCTTCTGGAAGCTTTCCATTTCCCTGCCTGAGATACCCCTGCTGTCCCGGCCCCCACTGCATTCTTCCTTCCTCACCTCTGCCCAGGGAGAAATTCCAGCAGCAGCTACGGGTGAAACATCCTCTTCTTTAGCAGGTGGCATCTTGGCAACTGCTGCAGAAAGTCCAGCAGAGCCCCACTCACACTGGGACACCCACAAAGCCGTGGCCTCTCACTCCCTCCCACCAGCCCAGCCCCGAGACTGCTGACAGGGCAGAGAAAATGGCGTCAGGCACAGCTGCAGGGGCTCTTGCTGCCTGGGGCGGTATTTATATTGATCTGAACCCAGGCACACCTGGGGAGGGCTGGCCGGCACGGTCAGGCTTCCCAGGCCAGCCAATAATCACCCCTCAGGGGCTCACAGTTGCAGAAAATGGAACTTGCTGAATCGGCCAGCTCCAAGGAACAGGTGTGGGCTCCTGAGAGTCAGGATAGACAAGGGGCTGCAGCTCTGGCTTGTTTTCTAATCATATTATCTGGCCCGTGAGTGGGAGACAACTTCAAGAAAACCCTCTCCTAATTAGAGGAACCCAGGTGTCAGGGAGAGGATGGGTGGGTGGTGGGTGGAGACAGAGGCCTGGTGCCCCGGGTGCAGTGGAAGTCTCTGGAAGACCAGGTGGAGGGAGGCCACACAGAGTGATGCCCAGGGTCACAGACCTGTTGGAGCTGCTGTTTGTTAGTTCAAGTCCTGCTCTGAGGTGCTCTGTGTCAGATCTGAGCGACAGGTGAGCTGGGAGTGCTCTGCAATGAGGGCTATGTGCACGGTTCCTGTGTGCCCAGCCCTGCCAAGGTACCTGCAAGGGTAGCTCTGTATCCTGGGAGGGGCCTGACCACGAGAGCCCCATGGGCTGCAGGGGACTTGCCCAGGGAACCCCATGTCCTGGGAGGGACCTGACCACGAGAGCCCCGTGGGCTGCGGTGGGGGTGGGGTACCTGCTCGGGTGAGCTCCATATCCTGCGATTGGCCTGACCTCGATAGCCCCATGGGCTGCTGGAGTCCTGGTAAAAGATGTAAGGACAGTCGGTGAAGCCACCGAGGATATACCTCCAGTAGTTCCTAAATCCTACAGCCTGCTGGTCATTTTACCAACCACCAGGACTTGGTATTCTGTATTAGTGTTCAATGATGCCTTCTTCTGTATTCCATTAGTCCCAGAGTCACAAGACATTTTGGCTTGTGAGTGGCAGGACTCAACATACAACTAAAACAATACTTCCGGGCCATCTTGCACCAAGGGTTCAAAAATTCCCACACCATCTTTGGGGAAAGCTCAGCTAAAGACCTAAAAGTTCTACTTCTGGAAAAGGAAACACTCCTTCAATATGCAGACGACATTCTGATCATCAACCCTACTAAGGAGGCCTCTGAACTACCAAGCCAATAAAGGATAGAAGTTGTCCAAGAAGAAGCTCAGATAGCACAGACTACAGTGACCTGCCTGGGCTTAATTCTCACAGAAGGTTGGAGAAGCCCATCCCAGGAAAGGGAAGAAACAATTTACAGCCTTACCCCTTTCTAAAACTAGAAGACAGCTTAGGGGTTCCTGGGGAGGCCAGGGTTTGCTGCTTCTGGATCCCTAACTACAGTCTACTAGCTGGGCCTCTATATGAAACACTGAAAGGAAAAGTTGATGATTCTTTTGAATAGAATCCAGAAGTGGCCTTTCAAGAATGGAAAGAGCAGTCAATTCAGACCCTTGCCCTGGAACTCCCTAATTTAGCTAAACCCTTTGACCTTTACATTCCTGGTGAAAGGTGAATCGCCATTGGAGTATTAGTGTAAAAACTGGGACCACTTGAAATGGAACAATGCAAGAATGCCATCCAGGTAGGATAAACTACGGTCACCAAGGGACTTGGCCCACCGCCACATCTGGCCAAGATACTGGCAGTATCTAAAAACCTGGAAATCAGCAGCCCAAAAGGCCACCTCCCTCCTAAGGGTAAAGGACCCCACGTGGTGATCCTAACCCCCAACCATGCCCTGAAGTTGCAGGGTTTGCTCCGTGGGCACACTGACCTCGAGTGTGGAGGCCCTCCAACTCCAACCTCCAGAGAGATAACCGGGAACAACGGGGCACCATGACAACTCGTGTGATCATCATTTGACCTGGAGTTTCTCTCATAAAACAACAAGAGTGTGTCTCAAAAGAGTAGACTACTGCTTGCAGGACTTACTGCACCCGGAGGGGAGCTAATAGTCTTGGCGGGGGAACCGTATATCACGCTGTCACCATAGAAAAGCCTACAGACACCGTGATGATGGTGGCCAATAAGACCGGCTGGACTCCTGTTTACTTCAAAAGGCTGTTGACTCAGTGGCCATCATGGTCCTTCATCACCACTGACCCTGGACTGTCTGGGAGTTGAGCGGGCAGGGTCCTGACACCTGGTGCTGTTTTTACGTTAATTCAGGGGCCTAATTGAAGAAAGTGCAGACTACTGGTCAGAGCATCTAGGCTGGCAGAAACGGTCAGCCTAAGGTGGCCCAACAAATGTGGGGCGGGGTGAAACTGGACCTCACAGCGTCACTGCACATCTCCTTCCTGGACCCTTAAAGATCATTAGAATCTATAACACTTCCAATACTGGTGCTCAGGCGGACGAGCACGGAGGCAGGAGACCTGGGGACAATCAACGTCACCTGGAGACTGCTGGGAAGAAGTTCTGACACTCGCCCACAAGTGTGAGGGCTCCTAACTCAGCACTGAGCAGTTACAGAAGAAAGGTCTGCACCCTCAGCACTCCAAGAATGAGGAAGGGGACAAAAGGCAGAAGAGAGGTTTGTCCCAGGCAAAGCCCCTTAAAAATCCCTGGGAGATAAAAATAGAATCTGGGCAATAAAATAAAGTCTAACCATTTTTATCCTTTGTGCTTTGTCTAATTTCACGTGCTCCTAGGGTCCCGCATACAGAGGTTCCACACCCGGCACTTCAGACCAGATTTCCTAGTGCAGAATGGCTGGGTCGACACATCAGCTCCTGGGGCCCAGTGCAGACTCTGCGATATAGAGCCTGAGCTGTAGCCAACAGGGCCCTCGAGAGTTCCACTGCTTCCCTCCCACTGACTCTGACAGGATCTCTACACAGCAGCCCAGCCCACAGCCCACAGGGTAGCACATGCTCTCACCTCTCCATTCTCTGATCAAAATATAAAGTTTCCTTTGCTTCTGAACCAAACTCAGTCTCAATCTGTTGGCTCCAGTGACACTGGGCAGGGGGACACTTGTTGGGGTACACTCTGGAGGATCAGTAACAGAAATTGAGAACATTGTAACTTTAATAAACAGATGTGTGAGCCATACTGTAATTAACAGAGAACAGTGTATAAGATGTTATACACTGTTAGAAATAAGATGTTTCTAACACTTCCATTTGATATTTCCATCACTTTCTTATAAGCAAGTTCAGTGAAAATGTTTGTCTTATGTGTCAGGTCAATATTAGAGAAACGAAGTGATTTCTTTCCAAGCATGTACATCTAATAATCTTGCTTAAAGCTTCAATCTTGTTTTAAATGCTTTTCCATTGAAAATGATACCTCTCTTTCAGCTTCCCCATTTCTGAGAAGTATAAAATCTTATAATTTATTATTACCAAATGGGAAAGGGTGGGAGGAGGGATAAATTAACAGTTTGGGATTAACACATACACAATGCTATGTATAAAATCGATCATCAACAAGGAACTACTGTATAGCACAGGGAACTACACTCAATATTTTTCAATAACCTATAAGGGGAAATGATCTGAAAAAGAATAGATATTTTTATTGACATCATCTATCACTGACAGTTAAAATCGAACCTAAGGGAAGCCGGTGGTGAGTGTTTCTGACCCTGAAGACTTCAATCATCTAAAGTTTGGACTCTGCCTACTTCTCAAGGCCCTTAATGAACATATGTGTAGCCATAGCTTAAAAAATCCCCCAGTTTGGGTTGCGGAGAGACACTGATTTTGAAAAAGCCCTGGTGTTCTCCTCACATGAATGGGACCCTTCCTACAGCTAAAACATGCCTGTCACACACAGAGGATGGTATACCGTCTGATCGGGAAGAGTTTGGAAAAGGAATCTCATCTCCTCATCACCTGGTGCTCGGGTTCACCCCTCCAGAGTCTTTACTAACAGTCTCCCCACTTGGAGATGTCAGCACTGTCAACATCCTGTTGTGCACAGTTTGGAATTTGTCCAGAGGATGAAGCGGAAGGAGGAGGAACAATGAGAGACAAGTCCTAGGTGTTCAGACAGGCACATGTCACTCTAATTTCCAATCAGGAAGACGAATTAACCAAAGGCTAGGGTTGCCCATGGAAACAGAATAGGGCTTGAGGAAATCCGGCTGCTTTGTGGCCAGTTCCCATAAACACAAGTGGAAAAATGGAACTCAGGGGCACAAAATTCACGAAACTGCAGAGCTCAAAATATCTATCACTGAAAAATGTCTTGAGGAAGGTCAGAAAAAAGGACTTGTAAGCAACAGAGAATGGCAGGAAAGGGATTGGAAGAGGTAGAAAGGACTCGCCATTAAGCACAAGAAAAGGGGCTGAACATTGCCAACATTGCAGTTGGCCAAAAAGGGTGTATGCATCTTTTTCTGTATAAATTCAAGAAAAGGGCATACACATTTTTAGCCAACCAAACAGGTGGGCACTGGAAATCAATACTACAAAACACATCACTTTGCATCAGTCAGAAGAGCCGTCCTCATAAAGCGTAAACACCAGAAATGCAGGACAGGGCAAGGAGAAAAGGGAGCACTGTGAGGCTTATAGTGGAAATGTATGTTGCCAACGTTCACTCTGGATAAGTGTATTGTGTTTACTAAAGCATCTAAAAAATGAGCTACGGAGCACAGGGCACTTGCACTCATGGACGTATATCTTGGGAAAAACAAAAATGGGGAGGACACAGGCATGCCAAAGTTTACCGCCTCTCTGTTTAAAAGATCCTCGACTAGGATATAACATAAATGTCTCTGGAGGGAAAAAATGGATAGAGATGAGGTACTTAGGTAGAGTGGAATATTACTCAGCCCAGAAAATAATGAAATATTGCCATTTGTAACAACTCCAGAGGACTTAAGTATGATCATAAAAAGTCACAAAATACTAAAAGAAAAACACATAAGATATCACTAATACATGGAATATAAACTTGGCTACACATGCACTGAATTACAAAACAGAACAGGGTCTCAAATTAAGGAAACCAACTTATGCTTTCTTATGGAGAAAGGTGAGTTGGGGTGCTGCATAAAACCAGAGATTGAAATTAGCACAGATACCGTTCCAAAAGCCAAATATGTAATAGACAAGACCTACTCCTTGCTCAACGAAGTGGACTCAACACCACATATTCAACACTTAGGAATATACCTGACTGGTAACAACCTTAAAACCCATGGATTTATATGTCTCCATAAGAGAATCAAGCATGTGTACAGCGGCAAAAACGCAGCAGTGAAAATCCGATAAATCCCATTACCAAAATAAATTTTAAACACAAAACAAAATGACAGTGAAATAGACAAGAATTCTTAAATAATTCACTCAGGGCTTGTGATGCAACATGGATTTCCCACATCGACACCCAGAGTTGGTGAGACATAGGGCTGGACACTTCGGGCTGATAGCACTGGTGAGGATTGGTGAGCAAATGCAGACCGTTTGAAGTCATACTGCATGATACCCATTCCATGGGTCCCAACTCTCCAGGTTTAAGCGAATCTTCCGTCAGTTAAAACATACATGGGAAACACAGAGTATGGTCCACCATGTGATTGAGAAAAGTTTTTAAATGCATCTCAGTTTTTGTCTCCTGGTATTCAGGTTCACCATTCCAGACGCTTTACTAACACTCTCCCCACTTGGAGAGTCAGTGCCTTTAACCTCCTCTTTGGCACAGTTTGCGATTTCTGCACAAGATGAACAGGAATAGGGAGAACCAAAGAGAGACTAGCTGTAGGTGTCTGCACAGGCAAATGGAATGCTCATTTCCCACAAGGAAGAAGAATTAGCCAAAGGCTCAGCATGCCTGCCAGAACCAGATTAGGGCCTGAAACAATCCGGTGGTTTTGCGGCCAGCTCACAAGAAAGCTAGCTGAAGAAAGGAGCTCAGGGACACTGTAAATCACAAACTTACAGAGTTGTAAATGACAGCTATCTTCCAGAAATATATTGAAGTAAGCCTGCAAAGAGGACTTGAAAGCGGGGCAGAATTTCAGGAAAGCTATTTCAGGGGATAGACTGGTATTGCACTTAAAGCATAGGAAAAGAGGCAGATCGTCGACAATGATGCACTCGGCCAAAAAGAGCGTATGCGTTTTTTCCTGAATATATTCAGGAAAAAACGTATACGCACTTTTTGGCCAACCAAGCAAGCCTATGAAGGAAATCTGCACTACAATGAAGTCTCACTGCCCCCCGGTCAAAAGGGCCATCTGAAAAAAGTGTAAAATCCAGAAAGGCAGGACAGGCCATGGAGAACAGGGAGCCTTGTTATGCTGATGGATGGGATGTAAATTGCCAACAGCTGCTCTGGAGACGTGTATGGTGTTTCCTGAAACACGTAAGAAACGAAGCAACACAGCCTATGGCACTTACACTTATGGTCCTATAGCTTAGGGAAATTAAAATCAAAAACACACAGCCACCCCAAGGTTTGCGACGGCTCTGTTTACAAGAACCTCGTCTACCGTACAAGTTAAATATCCCAGAAAGCGAAAAATGGATAAAGAAGTTGTGGTATGTACGTAAAATGGAATATCACTGAGCAATGAAATCTATGTCATCAGGCCCGTAGCGGCATAGTGGCAGGATTCGGGTACGGTGATTCTACGTGAAATAAGTCACACAGAAAGAGAAACATCATTAGGTATGACTAATACACGGGATGTAAACTTGACTACACATGAACTGAATTACAATAGAGAACAGGGTCTCAAATTTAGAAATACAACTTGCGCTTGCTTATGGGGAAAGGTGAGTTGGGGTGCCGGATGAAACCAGAGATTTAAATTAGCGCAGATAACGTTCCATAAGCCAAATTTCTAATACACAAGACCTACCCCTTGCTTAAAGAAATGGACTCAACACCACATATTCAACGCCTAGGAATATATCTGAATAGGAAGAAACTTAAAACCCATGGATTTATATGTCTCAGTAAGTGAATCAAATGTGTGTACAGACGGATAAACGCAGCAGTGAAAATCCGATAAATCCCAGTATCAAAATAAATTTCGAAAACAAAACACAATGACAGTGAAATAGAGAGCAATTCTTAAATAATTCAATCAGGGCTTGTGATGCAACCTGGATTTACCACATCTACACACAGAGCTGGGTGAAACATAAAGATGGATACTTCGGGATGATAGAATTGATGAGGTACAGTGAGCAAATGCAGACCTTTTGGTCATACTGCATGGTACCCATTCCATGGGTCCCAACTCTCCAGGTACAAGGGATTCTTCCTTCAGCTAAAACATGCATGGGAAACCCAGAGCATGGTCCACCGTGTGATTCAGAAACGTTTCTAAATGCATCTCAGTTTTCGTCCCCTGGTATTCGGGTTCACCATTCCAGACGCTTTACTAACTCTCTCCCCACTTGGAGAGTCAGTGCCTTTAACCTCCTGTTTGGCACAGCTTGCAATTTCTGCGCAAGATGAACAGGAATAGGGAGAACCAATAAGAGACTAGCTGTAGGTGTCTGCACTGGTAAATGTAACGCTCATTTCCCACCAGGAAGAGGAATTAACCAAAGGCTCAGCGTGCCCTGCCATAAACACATT
The DNA here is from genome assembly GCF_963924675.1 of Phocoena phocoena. NCBI lineage: Eukaryota > Metazoa > Chordata > Mammalia > Artiodactyla > Phocoenidae > Phocoena > Phocoena phocoena. Next base: position 917,124 of record NW_027077445.1, read on the forward strand.
AGGCCTTGAAGCAATAATGCGATTTGTTGCCCAGCTCACAAGAAAGCGAGTTGAAGAAAGAGCTCAGGGGCACTGTAATTCACAAACCTGCAGAGTTATAAGTGACAGCTAACGTCCAAAAATATGTTGAAGTAAGCCTGCGAAGGGGACTTGAAAGCGGGGCAGAATTTCAGGAAAACGATTGCAGGGGGTAGACTGGAATTGCCCTGAAAGCATAGGAAAAGAGGCAGAACGTCGACAATGATGCACTTGGCCAAAAAGGGCGTATGCGTTTTTTCCTGAATATATTCAGGAAAAAACGCATACGCCCTTTTTGGCCAACCAAGCAAGCCTGTAAAGGAAATCTGCACTACATTGAACTCTCACTACCCCCCGGTCAAAACGGCCATCTGAAAAAAGTGTAAAATCTAGAAAGGCAGGACAGGCCATGGAGAAGAGGGAGCATTGTTTTGCTGATGGGCGGGATGTAAATTGCCAACAGCCACTCTGGAGAAGTGTATGGTGTTTCCTGAAACACGTAAGAAACGAAGAAACACAGCCTATGGCACTTACACTTATGGTCCTATAGCTTAGGGAAATTAAAATCAAAAACACACAGCCGCCCCAAAGTTTGGGACGGCTCTGTTTACAAGAACCTTGTCTACGGTACAAGTTCAATATCCCAGAAAGCGAAAAATGGATAAAGAACTTGTGGTACGTACGTACAATGGAATATCACTCAGCAATGAAATCTCTGACATCAGGCCCGAAGCGGCATACTGAGTGGCTTCAGGTACGGTGATACTACGTGAAATACGTCACAGAGAAAAAGAAACATCATAAGATATGACTAATACACGAGATGTAAACTTGATTACACATGAACTGAATTACAATAGAGAACAGGGTTTCAAATTTAGAAAAACAACTTTCGCTTGCTTATGGGGAAAGGTGAGTTAGGGTGCCGCATAAAACCAGAGATTGAAATTAGCACAGACTCCGGCCCATATGCCAAATATATAATAGAAAAGACATACACTAACCTTTACCCGAAGCCTTAACCTAACCCGTTCCCTAATCCTAACCCATACGCTAACACTAACCCGTACCCTAACACGTACGCTCACACTAAACCGTTGTCGTACGGTAAACTGTCCCCTAAATCGTCCTCATCCCCTAACCCTAACCCTAACCATAACCCGTACCATAAAACCTACACTCACCCTAAACCGTTGCTGTACCCTAAACTGTCACCTAAATCGTCCTCGTCCCCTAACCCTAACCCTAAACATAACCCTAAACCTAACCCTTACCCGAAGTCTTATGCTAAACCGTCACTTAATCCTAAACCGTACGCTAACACTAACCCGTACCCTAACACGTACGCTCAACCTACACTGTTGTCGTATCCTAATCTGTATCCTAAACCGTCCCCGTCCCCTAAACCTAACCCTAACCCTAAACCTTACTCGAAGCCTTCCACTAACACGTCCCCAATCCTAACACGTATGCTAACACTATCCCATACCCTAACACGTACGCTCAACCTAAACCGTTCTCCTAAACTAACCTGTCCGCTAAACCTTCCCCGTCCCCTAACACTAACCCTAACCCTAACACTAACACAAACCCCTACCCAAAGCCTTACACTTACCCGTCCCTTTATCCTAACCCGTAGGCTATCACTAACCAGTACACTAACATGTACGCTCACACTAAACCGTTGTCGTACCCTAACCTGTCCCCTAAACCGTCCCGTCCCCTAACCCTAACCTTAACCATAACCCTAACCCTTACCCGAAGCCTTAAACTAACCCGTCCCCTAATCCTAACCCATACGCTAACACTAACATGTACCCAAACACGTACGCTCACCCTAAACCGTTGTCGTACCCTAAACTGTCCCCTAAACGGTCCCCGTCCCATAACCCTAACCCTAGCCCTAACCCTAACACTAACCCTAACCCAAACACTTACCTGAAGCCTTAACCTAACCCATCCCATAATCCTAACCCGTACGCTAACACTACCCCATATGCTAACACGTACGCTCACCCTAAACCGTTGTCGTACCCTAACCTGTCCCCTAAACCGTCGCGGTCACCTAAACCTAACCCTTATCCTAACACTTACCCGAAGGCTTAACGTAACCCGTCCCCTAATCCTAACCCGTACGGTAACAGTAACCCGTACCCAAACATGTACGCTCACCCTAAACCGTTGTCGTACCCTAACATGTCCCCTAAACCGTCCCCGTTCTCTAACCCTAACCCTAAATCTTACCCGAAGCCTTACCCTAACCCGTCCCCTAAACCTATCACGTACGCTAACACTAACCCATACCCTAAAACGTACGCTCACCCTAAACCGTGATCGTACCCTAACCTGTCCCCTAAACCGTCCCCGTCCACTAACCCTAACCCTAACCCTATCCCTACCCCTTACCTGAAGCCTTACCCTAACCCGTCCCCTAATACTAACCCGTACGCTAACACTAATCCATACCCTAACTTGTACGCTCACACTAAACTGTTGTCATACGCTAACCTGTACCCTAAACCGTCCCCGTCCCCTAACCCTAAACGTAACCCTAACCCTAACCCTTACCCGAAGCCTTACACTAAGCCGACCCCTAATCCTAACCCGTACGCTAACACTAACCCGTACCCTAACACGTATGCTCACCCTAAACTGTTTTCGTACCCTAACCTGTCACCTAAACCGTCCCCGTCCCCGTCCCCTAACCCTAACCCTAACCCTAACCCTAACCCTTACCCGAAGCCTTACCCTAACCCGTCCCCTAATCCTAAGCCGTACGCTAACACTAACCCATACCCTAACACGTACGCTCAGCCTAAATCGTTGTCGTAACCTAACCTGTCCCCTAAACCGTCCCCGTCCCCTAACACTAACCCTAACCCTACCCCTAACCCTAACACTTATCCGAAGCCTTACCCTAACCCGTTCCCTAATCCTAAACTGTACGCTAACACTAACCCGTACCCTAACACGTACGCTCACCCTAAACCATTGGCGTACACTAACCTGACCCCTAAACCGTCCCCGTACCCTAACAATAACCCTAACCCTAACCCTAACCCTAAACCTTACCCGAAGCCTTACCCTAAACCGTCCCCTAATCCTAAACTGTACGCTAACACTAACCCATACCCTAACACGTACGCTCACCCTAAAACGTTATCATACCCTAACCTGTCCCCTAAACCGTCCCCGTCCCCTAACGTTAACCCTAAACCTAACCCTAACACTCACCCTTACCCGAAGCCTTATGCTAAACCGTCCCCTAATCCTAACCCGGAAGCTAACACTAACCCGTACCCTAACACGTACACTCACCCTAAACCGTTGTCGTACCCTGACCTGTCCCTTAAACCATCCCCGTCCCCTAACCCTAACCCTAACCCTAATACTTACCCGAAGTCTTACACTCACCCGACACCTAATCCTAACGCGTACGCTAACACTAACCTGTACCCTAACACGTACGCTCACCCTAAACCGTTGTCGTACCCTAACCTGTCCCATAAACTGTCCCCGTCCCCTAACCATAACCGTAACCCTAAACCTTACCCGAAGCCTTAGACTAACACGTAGCCTAATCCTAACCTGTACGCTAACCCTAACCCATACCCTAACAGGTACGCTCTCCCTAAATTGTTGTCGTACCCTAACCTATACCCTAAACTGTACTCGCCACTTAACCCTAACCCTAACCCTAAAACTTACCCGTAGCCTTACCCTAACCCGTCCCTTAATCTTAACCCGTACGCTAACACTAACCCATACCCTAACACGTACGCGCACCCTAAACCATTGTCGTACCTTAACCTGTCCCCTAAACCGTTCCCGTCCCATAACCCTAACCCTAAACCTAACCCAAACCCTCACCCGAAGCCTTACCCTAACCCGTACCCTAATCCTAACTCGTACGCTAACACTAAACTGTACCCTAACACCTACGCTCACCCTAAACTGTTGTTGTACACTAACCTGTCCCCTAAACCGTCACGGTCCCCTAACCCTAACCCTAACCCTAACCCTAACCCTAACCCTAACCCTTACCCGAAGCCTTACCCTAACCCCTCGCCTAATCCTAACACGTACGCTAACACTAACCCGTACCCTAACACGTACAATCATGATAAAACATTGTCATACCCTAAACTGTCCCCTAAACCGTCCCCAACACCTAACCCTAACACTAACCCTAACCCTAATCCTAACCCTAACCCTTACCCGAAGCCTTACCCTAACCCGTAACATAATCCTAACCCGTACGCTAACACTAACACGTACCCTAACACGTACCCTCACCCTAAACCGTTGTCGTACCCTAAACTGTCCCCTAAACCGTCCCCGTCCCTTAACGCTAACCCTAACCCTAACCCTAACCCTAACCCTTACCTGAAGCCTTACCCTAACCCGTTCCCTAATCCTAACCTGTATGCTAACACTAACCCGTACCCTAACACGTACGCTCACCCTAAACCATAGTCGTACCCTAACCTGTCCCCTAAACCGTCCACGACCCCTAACCTTAACACTAAACTTAACCGTAAACCTAACCCTTACCCGATGACTTACCATAACACGTCCCCTAATCCTAACCCGAACGCTAACACTAACCCATACCCTAACACGTTCGCTCACCCTAAACCGTTGTCGTACCCTAACCTGTCCCGTAACCCGTCCCCGTCCCCTAACCCTAACACTAACACTTACCCGAAGTCTTACCCTGACCCGTCCCCTAAACCTAACCCGTACACTAACACTAACCAGTACCCTAACACGTACGCTCACCCTAAACAGTTGACGTACCCTAACCTGTCCCCTAAACCGTCCCCATCCCCTAACCCTAACCCTAACCCTAACCCTTACCCGTAGTCTTACCCTAACCCGTCCCCTAATCCTAACCCGTATGCTAACACTAATCTGTACCCTAACACATACGTCCAACCTAAACCATTGTCGTACCCTAACCTGTCCCCAAAACCGTCCCCGTCCCCTAACGCTAACCATAACCCTAACCCTATCCCTTACCCGAAGCCGTACCCTAAGCCGTCACCTAATCCTAACCAGTAGGCTAACACTAAATCATACCCTAGCATGTACGCTCACCCTAAACCGCTGTTGCACCCTAACGTGTCCTCTAAACCGTCCCTGTCCCCTAACCCTAACCAAACTCTAACCCTAAACCTAACCCTTACCCGAAGCCTTACCCTAACCCGTCCCCTAATCCTAACCCGTAAGCTAACACTAATCCGTACCCTAAGACGTACGCTAACCCTAAAGCGTTGTCGTACCCTAACCTGTCCCTTAAACCGTCCCCGTCCCCTAACCGTAAGGCTAACTTTAAACCTAACCATAAACCTTACCCGAAGCCTTACACTAACCCGTCCGCTAATCCTAACCCGTACGCTAACACTAACCCATACCCTAACACGTACGCTCACCCTAAACCGTTGTCGTACCCGAACCTGTCCCCTAATCAGTGCCCGTCCCCTAACCCTAACCCTAAACCTAACCCTAACCCTAACCCTTAGCCGAAGCCTTACCCTAACCCGTCCCCTAATCCTAAACCGTACGCGAACACTAACCCGTACCCCAACACGTACACTCACCCTAAACCGTTGTCGTACACTAACCTGTACCCTAAAACGTCACCGTCCCCTAACCCTAACCCTAACCCTAACCCTAAACCTAGCCCTAACCCTTACACAAAGCCTTACCCTAACCCCTCACCTAATCCTAAACCGTACGCTAACACTAACCCGTACCCTAACACGTACAATCACCCTAAAACATTGTCGTACCCTAAACTGTCCCCTAAACCGTCCCAAACCTCTAACCCTAAACCTAACCCTAACCCTAACCCTTACCCGAGGCCTTACCTTAACCAGTCCCCTAATCCTAACCCGTACGCTAACACTAACCAGTACCCTAACACGTACCCTCACCCTAAACCGTTGTCGTACCCTAAACTGTCCCCGTACCTTAACCCTAACCCTAACCCTAACACTAACCCTAACCCTTACACGACGCCTTACCCTAACCCGTTCCCTAATCCTAACCCGTATGCTAACACTAACCCGTACCCTAACACGTACGCTCACACTAAACCATAGTCGTACCCTAACCTGTCCCCTAAACCGTCCCCGACCCCTAAACCTAACACTAAACTTAACCCTAACCCTAAACCTCACCCGATGCCTTAAACTAACCCGTCACCTAATCCTAACCCGTACGCTAACACTGACACGTACCCTAACATGTACACTCACCCTAAACCGTTTTCGTACCCTAACCTGTCCCTTAAACTGTCCCCGTCCCCTAACCCTAACATTAACCCTAAACCTAACCCTTACCCGAAGCCTTACACTAACCCGTCCCCTAATCCTAACCCGTACGCTAACACTAATCCATACCCTAACACGTTCGCTCAACCTAAACCTTTGTCTTACCCTAACCTGTCCCCTAAACCGTCCCCTTCCCCTAACCCTAACACTAACCCTTACCCGAAGTTTTACTCTAACCCGTCCCCTAAACCTAACCCGTATGCTAACACTAACGAGTACCCTAACACGTACGCTCACACTAAATAGTTGTCGTACCCTAACCTGTCCCCTAAACCGTCCCCATCCCCTAACCTTAACCCTAACCCTAACCCTTACCCGTAGTCTTACACTGACCCGTCCCCTAATCCTAACCCGTATGCTAACACTAATCCGTACCCTAACACGTACGCCCAACCTAAACCATTGTCGTACCCTAACATGTCCCCAAAACCGTCCCGGTCCCATAACCCTAACCCTAACCCTAACCCTAACCCTTACCCGAAGCCTTACCCTAAGCCGTCCCCTAATCCTAACCCATACACTAACACTAAATCGTACCCTAGCATGTACGCTCACCCTAAACCGCTGTTGCACCCTAACATGTCCTCTAAACTGTCCCTGTCCCCTAACACTAACCCTAACCCAACCCTAACCCTAAACCCAACCCTTACCCGAAGCCTTACCCTAACCCGTCCCCTAATCCTAACCCATACGCCAACACAATCCCGTACCCTAAGACGTACGCTCACCCTAAAGCGTTGTCATACCCTAACCTGTCCGCTAAACCGTCCCCATCCCCTAACCCTAACGCTAACCTTAAAACTAACCATAAACCTTACCCGAAGCCTTACACTAACCCGTCCCGTAATCCTAACACGTACGCTAACACTAACACATACCCTAACACGTACGCTCAGCCTAAACCGTTGTTGTACACGAAACTGTCCCCTAATCCGTCCCCGTCCCCTAACCCTAACCCTAAACCTAACCCTAACCCTTACCCTTACCCGAAGCCTTACCCTAACCCGTCCCCTAATCCTAAACCGTACGCGAACACTAACCCATACCCTAACACGTACACTCACCCTAAAATATTGTCGTACACTAACCTGTCCCCTAAACCGTCCCCATCCCCTAACACTAACCCTAACCCTAACTCTAACCCTTACCCTTACCCGAAGCCTTACCCTAAGCCGTACCCTAATCCTAACACGTACGCTAACACTAACCCGTACCCTAACACGTACGCTCACCCTAAACCTTTGTCGTACCCTAACCTGTCCCCTAAACCGCCCCTGTCCCGTAACCCTAACCCTAAACCTAAACCTAACCCTATGCCTAACCATTAGCCTTACCCGAAGCCTTACCCTAACCCGTCCAATAATCCTAACCCGTACGCTAACACTAACCCGTACCATAACACGTACGCTAACCCTAAACCGTTCTCGTAACCTAACATGTCCCCTAAAATGTCCCCGTCCCCTAACACTAACCCTAAACCTAGCCCTAACCCTAAACATTACCCGAAGCCTTACCCTAACCCGTTCCCTAATCCTAACCCATACGTTTACACTAAACCGTACCATAACACGTTCGCTCATCCTATACCGTTGTCGTAACCTAACATGACCCCTAAACCGTCCCCATAACCTAAACCTAACCCTAACCCTAATCCTAACCCTAGCCCTTACCCGAAGCCTTACCCTAACCCGTCCCCTAATCTTAACTTGTACGTTAAAAGTAACCCATACCCTAACACGTACGCTCACCCAAAACCGTTGGCGTACCCTAACCTATCCCCTAAACCGTCCCCGTCCCCTAAACCTAACCCTAATCCTAACCCTAACCCTTGGCCGAAGCCTTATCCTAACCCCTCCCCTAATCCTAAACCGTATGCTAACCTTAACCCGTACCTTAACACGTACGCTCACACTAAACCCTTGTCGTACCCTAACCTGTCCGCTAAACCGTCCCTGTCCCCTAACACTAACCCTAACCCTAAACCTAACCCTAACCCTTACCCGAAGCCTTACGCTATCCCGAAACCTAATCCTAACCCGTACGCTAACACTATCCCGTACCCTAACACGTAGGCTCACCCTAAACCGTTGTCATACCCTAACCTGTCCCCTAAACCGTCCCCGTCCCCTAATCCTAACCCTAACCTTAACCTTAACCCTAAACCTTACCCGAAGCCTTACCCTAAACCATCCCTTAATCCTAACCCGTACGATAACACTAACCCGTACCATAACACGTATGCTCACCCTAAACCGTTGTCGTACCCTAACATGTCCCCTAAACCGTCCCCGTCCCCTAACACTAACCCTAACCCTAACCCTAACCCTTACCCGAAGCCTTACCCTAACACATTCCCTAATCCTAACCCGTACGCTAACACTAACCCGTACCCTAACACGTACGCTCACCCTAAACCGTTGTCGTACCATAACATGTCCCGTAAACCGTCCCTGTCCCCTAACCCTAACCCTAACCCTAACCCTAACCCTAACACTTACCCGAAGCCTTACCCAAACCCGTCTCCAAATCCTAACCCGTACGCTAAAACTTACCCATACCCTAACATGTACGCTCACCCTAAACCTAGTCGTACCCTAACCTATCCACTAAACCGTCCCTGTCCCCTAACCCTAACCCCAACCCTAATCCTAAACATTACCCGCTGCCTTACCATAACCCGTGCCCTAAACCTAACCCGTGCCCTAACACTAACCAGTACCCAAACACGTACGCTTAACCTAAACCCATGTCGTACACTAACCTGTCCCCTAAACTGTCCCCGTCCTCTAACCCTAACCCTAACCCTAACCCTAACCCTAGCCCTTACCCTAAGCCTTACGCTAACCCGTCTCCTAATCCAAACCCGTACGCTAACAGTAACACGTACCGTAACACGTACGCTCACCCTAAACCGTTGTCATAACGTAAACTGTCCCCTAAACCGTTCCCGCCCCCTAACCCTAACCCTAACCCTAACCCTAACCCTAAACATAGCCCTTACCCGAAGCATTACACTAACCCGTCCCCTAATCCTAACCTGTATGCTAACACTAACCCGTACCCTAACACGTACGCTCACCCTAAACCATTGTCGTACCCTAACCTGTCCAATAAACCGTCCGCATCCCCTAACCCTAACCCTAACCCTAACCCTAACCCTAACTCTAACACTAACCCTTACCCGAAGCCTTACCCTAACCCGTCCCCTAATCCTAACCCGTACGATAACACTAACCCGTACCCTAACACGTACGCTCACCCTAAACTTTTGTCTTACACTAACCTGTCCCCTAAAAAGTCCCCGTCCCCTAACCCTAACTCTAACCCTAACCCTAACCCTAAACCTTACCCGAAGCCTTACACTAACCCGTCCCTTAATCCTAAACCGTACTCTAACACTAACATATACCCTAACACGTACGCTCACCCTAAACCGTTTTCGTACCTTAAACTGTCCCGTAAACCGTCCCCGTCTCCTAACCCTAACCCTAATCCTAACCCTAACCCTAACCCTTACCCGAAGCCTTACCCTAACACGTCCCCTAATCCTAAACCGTACGCTAACACTAACCCGTGCCCTAACATGTAGGCTCACCCTAAACCGTTGTCTTACCCTAAACTGTCCCCTAAACAGTCCCCATTCCCTAACCTTAACCCTAACCCTAACCCTAACCATAACCCTTACCCGAAGCCTTACCCTAAACCGTCCCCTAATCCTAACCCGTACGCTTACACTAACCCGTACCCTAACACGTACGCTCACCCTAAACCTTTGTCGTACACTAACCTGTCCCCTAAACCGTCCCCGTCCTCTAACCCAAACCCTAACACTAACCCTTACCCTAACACTTACCCAAAGCCTTACCCTAACCCGTCCCCTAAACCGTCCCCGTCACCGTCTCCTATCCTTAACCTTAACCCTAACCCTAACCCTAACCCTTACCCGAAGACTTACACTAACCCGTCCCCTAATCCTAACCTGTACACTAACACTAACCCTTACCCTAACACGTACGCTTACCCTAAACCGTTGTCATACACTTACCTGTCCCCTAAACCATCCCGGTCCCCTAACACTAACTCTAACCCTAACCCTAACCCTAACATTTACCGTAAGCGTTACCCTAACCCGTCCCCTAATCCTAAGCCGTACACTAACACTAACCAGTACCCTAACACGTACGCTCACCCTAAATCGTTGTCGTACCCTAACCAGTCCCCTAAACCGTCCCCATCCCGTAACCCTAACCCTAACCCTAACCCTAACCCTTACCCGAAGCCTTACCCTAACCCGTCCCCTATTCCTAACCCGTACGCTAACACTAAATCATACCCTAACACGTACGCTCACCCTAAAACTTTGTCATACCCTAACCAGTGCCCTAAACCGTCCCCATCCCCTAACCCTAACCCTAAATCTTACCCGAATCCTTACCCTAACCCGTCCCCTAATCCTAATCCGTACGCTAACACTAACCCATACCCTAACACATACGCTCACCCTAAACTGTTGTGGTACACAAACCTGTCCCCTAAACCGTCCCCGTCCCGTAAACCTAACCCTAACGCTAACACTTACCCGAAGCCTTACCCTAACCAGTCTCCTAATCCTAACCCGTACGCTAAAACTAATCCATACCCTAACACGTACGCTCACACTAAACCGTTGTCGTACCCTAAACTTTCCCCTAAACCGTCGCCGTCCCCTAAACCTAACCCTAACCCTAACACAACCCTAACCCTAACCCTTTCCCGAAGCCTTACCCTAACCCGTCTCCTAATCCTAACCCGTACGCTAACACTAAACCATACCCTAACATGTACGCTCACCCTAAACCATTGTCGTAACAGAACCTGTCTCCTAAACTGTCCCCGTCCCCTAACCCTAACCCTAAACCTAATCCTAACCCTTACACTTACCCGAAGCCTGACCCTAACCCATCCCCTAATCCTAACCCGTACGCTAACACTAACCCGTACCCTAACACGTACGCTCACCCTAAAATTTTGTCGTATCCTAACCTTGCCCCTAAAACCTCCCAGTCCCCTAACCCTAACCCTAACCCTAACCCTAAACCTTACCTGAATCCTTACCCTAACCCGTCACCTAATCCTAACCCGTATGCTGAAACGAACACATACCCTAAAACTTATGCTCACCCTAAACCGTTGCCCTACACTAACCTGTCTCCTAAACCGTCCCCGTCCCCTAAACCTAACCCTTACCCTAATCCTAACCCTTACCCGAAGGCTTACCCTAACCCGTCCCCTAATCCTAACCCGTACGCTAACACTAACCCGTACCCGAACACGTACGCTCACCCTAAACCGTTGTCGTACCCTAACCTGTCCCCTAACCCGTCTCCGTCCCCTAACCCTAACCCTAACCCTAACCCTTACCCGAAGCTTTACGCTATCCCGTCCCCTAATCCTAAACCATACGCTAACACTAACCCATACCCTAACACGTACGCTCACCCTAAACAGTTCTCGTACCCTAACCTGTCCCCTAAACCGTCCCCATCCCCTAACCCTAACCCTAACCCTAAACCGTACCCGAAGCCTTACCATAACCCGTCCCCTAATCCTAACCCGTACGCTAACACTAACCCATATCCTAACACGTACGCTCACCCTAAACCGTTGTCATACACTAACCTGTCCCCTAAACCGTCCCCGTCCCGTAACACTAACCCTAACCCTAAACCTAACCCTTACCCGAAGGCTTACACTAACCCGTCCCCTAATCCTAACCCGTAGGCTAACACTAACCCGTACCCTAACACGTACACTCACCCTAAACCGTTGGCGTACCCTAACGTGTCCCCTGAAACGTCCCCGTCCCCTAACCCGAACCCTAACCCTTACCCTAAACCTAAACCTTACCCGAAGGCTTACCCTAACCCGTCCCCTAATCCTAAACCGTACGCTAACACTAACCCGTACCCTAACACGTACGCTCACCCTAAATCGTTGTCGTACCCTAACCTGTCCCCTAAACCGTCCCCATCACGTAACCCTAACCCTAACCCTAAACCTTACCCGAATCCTTAACCTAACCCCTATTCTAATCCTAACCCGTACACTAACACTAACCAGTACCCTAACACGTACGCTCACCCTAAACTGTTGTCGTACACAAACCTGTCCCCTAAACCGTCCCCGTCGCCTAATCCTAACTCTAACCCTAACGCTAACACTTACCCGAAGCCTTACCCTAACCAGTCTCCTAATCCTAACCCGTACCCTAACACTAACACGTACCCTAACACGTACACTCACCCTAAACCGTTGTCGTACCCTAACCTGTCCCCTAAACCATCCCCATCCCCTAACCCTAAACCTAACCCTAACCCTAACCCTAACCCTTACACGAAGGCTTACCCTAACCCGTCCCCTAGTCCTAACCCGTACGCTAAAACTAACGCATACCCTAACACGTACGCTCAGGCTAAACCGTTGTCGTACCCTAAACTGTCCCCTAAACCATCGCCATCACCTAAACCTAACCCTAACCCTAACACTAACCCTAACCCTAAACCTTACCCAAAGCATTACCCTAACCCGTCCCCTAATCGTAACCCGTACGCTAACACTAACCCATACCCTAAAACGTACGATCACCCTAAACCATTGTCGTACCCTAACCTGTCCCCTAAAACGTCCCCGTCCCCTAAGCCTAACCCTTACCCTAAACCTAACCCTTACCCGAAGGCTTACCCTAACCCGTCCCCTAATCCTAACCCGTACACTAACACTAACCCGTACCCTAACACGTACGCTCACCCTAAACCGTTGTCGTACCCTAACCTGTCCCCTAAACCGTGCCCATCCCCTAAACCTAACCCTAACCCTAAACCTAACCCTAACCCTAACCCTTACCCGAAGCCTTACCATAACCCGTCCTCTAATCCTAACCCGTACGCTAACACTAACCCGTATCCTAACACGTACGCTCACCCTAAACCGTTGTCGTACACTAACCTGTCCCCTAAACCCTCCCCGTCCCGTAACCCTAACCCTAACCCTAACCCTAAACCTAACCCTTACCCGAAGGCTTACACTAACCCGTCCCCTAATCCTAACCCGTACGCTAACATTAACCCGTACCCTAACACGTACACTCACCCTAAACCGTTGTCGTACCTTAAAGTTTCCCCTAAACCGTCCCCATCCCCTAACCCTAAACCTAACCCTAACCCTTACACGAAGCCTTACCCTAACCTGTCCCCTAGTCCTAACCCGTACGCTAAAACTAAACCGTACCCTAACACTTACGCTCAGGCTAAACCGTTGTCGTACCCTAAACTGTCCCCTAAACCATCGCCATCCCCTAAACCTAACCCTAACCCTAACACTAAGCCTAACCCTAAACCTTACCCGAAGCCTTACCCTAACCCGTCCCCTAATCGTAACGTGTACGCTAACACTAACCCATACCCTAAAACGTACGATCACCCTAAACCATTGTCGTACCAAAACCTGTCCCCTAAACGGTCCCCGTCCCCGTCCCCTAACCCTAAACCTAACCCTAACCCTTACACTTACCCGAAGCCTTACCCTAACCCGTCCCCTAATCCTAACCCGTACTCTAACACTAAACCGTACCGTAACACGTACACTCACCCTAAACCGTTGTCGTACCCTAACCTCTCCCCTAAACCATCCCAGTGCCCTAACCCTAACCCTAACCCTAACCCTAACCCTAACACTTACCCGAAGCCTTACCCTAACCCGTTCCCTATTCCTAAACCATACCCTAACACTAACCCGTACCCTAACACGTACGCTCACCCTAAACCATTGTCGTACCCTAAAATGTCCCCTAAACCGTCCCGGTCCCCTAACCCTAACCCTAAACCTAACCCTAAACCTAACCCTGACCCGAAGCCTTACCCTAACCCGTCCCCTAATCCTAACCGGTATGCTAACCCTAATCCATACCCTAACACGTACGCTCACCCTAAACCGTTGTCGTACCCTAACCTGTCCCCTAAACCGTCCCCGTCCCCGTCCCCTAACCCTAAACCTAACCCTAACCCTTACCCGAAGCCTTACCCTAACCCGTCCCCTAATCCTAACCCGTACGCTAACACTAACCCGTACCCTAAAACGTACGCTCAACCTAAACTGTTGTCGTACCATAACCTGTCCCCTAAACCGTCCCCGTCCCCGTCCCCTAACCCTAACCCTAACCCTAACCCTTACACGAAGCCTTACCCTAACCCGTCCCCTAATCCTAAACCGTACGCTAATACTAACCCATACCCTAACACGTACGCTCACCCTAAACCGTTGTCTTACCCTAACCTGTCCCCTAAACCGTCCCCGTACACTAACCCTAACCCTAACCCTAACCCTAACCCTTACCCGAAGCCTTACCCTAACCCGTCCCCTAACCCTAACCCGTACGCTAACACTAACCCGTACCCTAACACGTACGCTCACCCTAAACCGTTGTCGTACCATAACCGGTCCCCTAAACCGTCCCCGTCCCCGTCCCCTAAACCTATCCCTAACCCTAACCCTTACCCGAAACCTTGCCCTAACCCGCCCCTAATCCTAAACCGTACGCTACCACTAACCCATACCCTAACACGTACGCTCACCCTAATCCGTTGTCCTACCCTAACCTGTCCCCTAAACCGTCCCCATCCCCTAACCCTATCCCTAAACCTAAACCTAAACCTAACCCTTACCCGAAGCCTTACCCTAACCCGTCTCCTAATCCTAACACGTACGCTAACACTAACCCGTACCAAACACGTACGCTCACCCTAAACCGTTGTCGTACCCTAACCTGTCCCCTAAATCGTCCCCTTCCCCTAACCCTAACCCTAAACCTAACCCTTACCCTAACCCGAAGCCTTACACTAACCTTTCCCCTAATCCTATCGCGTACGCTGACACTAACCCGTACCCTAACACATACGCTCACTCTAAACAGTTGTCGTACACTAACCTGTCCCCTAAACCGTCCCGGTCCCCTAACCCTAACCCTAACCCTAACCCTAAACCTAACCCTTACCCGAATCCTTACCCTAACCCGTCACCTAATCCTAACCCGTACGCTAACACTAACCCGTACCCTAACACATACGTTCAACGTAAACCATTGTTGTACACTAACCTGTCCCCTAAACCTTCCCCGTCCCCTAACCCTAACCCTAACCCAAACCCTAATCCTAACCCTTACCCGAAGCCTTATCCTAACCCGACCCCTAATCCTAACCCGTACGCTAACACTAACCCGTAGCCTAATACGTACGATCAACCTAAACCGTTGTTGTACCCTAACCTGTCCTCTAAACCGTCCCCGTATCATAACCCTAACACTAACCCTAACCCTAACCCTTACCCGAAGCCTTACCCTAACCCGTCCCCTAACCCTAACCCGTACCCTAACTCTAACCCGTACCCTAACACGTACGCTCAGCCTAAACCACTGTCGTACCCTAACATGTCCTCTAAACTGTCCCCGTCCCCTAACCCTAACCCTAACCCTAACCCTAACCCTAACCCTAACCCTAACCCTAACCCTAACCCTAACCCTAACCATCACAGTCCCCTAACCCTAACCCTAACCCTAACCCTAACCCTAATCCTTACCCGAAGCCTTACCCTAACCCCTCCCTAATCCTAAGCCGTAACCTAACACTAACCCGTACCCTAACACGTACGCTCACCCTAAACCGTTGTCATACCCTAACATGTCCCCTAAACTGTCCCCGTCCCCTAACCCTAACCCTAACCCTAACCCATACCCGAAGCCTTACATTAACCCGTCCCCTAATCCTAACCCGTAAGCTAACACTACCCGTACCCTAACACGTACGCTCACCCTAAACAGTTGTCGTACACTAACCTGTCCCCTAAACCGTCCCCGTCCCCTAACCCTAACCCTAACCCTAACCCTAACCCTTACCCGAAGCCTTATCCTAACCCGTCACCTAACCCTAACACATACGCTAACACTAACCCGTACCCTAACACGTACGCTCACCCTAAACCATTGTCGTACCCTAACCTGTCCCCTAAACCGTCCCCGTCCCCGTCCCCTAACCCTAACCCTAACCCTAACACTTACCCGAAGCCTTACCCTAACCCGTCCCCTAATCCTAACCCGTACGCTACCACTAACCCATACCCTAACACGTACGCTCACCCTAAACCGTTGTCCTACTCTAACCTGTCCCCTAAACCGTCCCCGTCACCTAACACTAACCCTAACCCTAACCCTAAACCTAACCCTTACCCGAAGCCTTACCCTAACCCGTAACCTAATCCTAACACGTACGCAAACACTAACCCGTACCCTAAAACGTACGCTCATCCTAAACCGTTGTTGTACCCTAACCTGTCCCCTAAACCGATCCCGTCCCCTAACCCTAACGCTAACCCTAAACCTTACCCGAAGCCTTACCTTAACCTGTCCCCTAATCTTAACCCGTACGCTAACACTAACCCGTACCCTAACACGTACACTCACCCTAAACCGTTGCCGTACCCTAAACTGTGCCCTAAACCATCCCCGTCCCCTAACCCTAACCCTAACCCTAACCCTAACCCTAACCCTAATCCTTACCCGAAGCCTTACCCTAACCCCTCCTTAATCCTAACACTTAACCTAACACTAACCCGTACCCTAACACGTACGCTCACCCTAAACCGTTGTCATACCCTAACATGTCCCCTAAACTGTCCCCGTCCCCTAACCCTAACCCTAACCCTAACCCTAACCCTTACCCGAAGCCTTACACTAACCCGTACCCTAATGCTAACCCGTAAGCTAACACTAACCCGTACACTAACACGTACGCTCAACCTAAACAATTGTCGTACACTAAACTGTCCTTAAACCTTCCCCGTCCCGTAACCCTAACCCTAACCCTAACCCTAACCCTAACCCTAAACCTAACCCTTACCCGAAGCCTTACACTAACCCGTCCCCTAATCCTAACCCGTACGCTAACACTAACCCGTACCCTAACACGTATGCTCACCCTAAAGAGTTGTCGTACCCTAACCTCTCCCCTAAACCGTCCCGGTCCCCTAACCCTAACCCTAACCCTAACCCTAAACCTAACCCTTACCCGAAGCCTTACCCTAACCCGTCCCTTAATCCTAACCCGTACGCTAACACTAATCCGTACCCTTACACGTACGCTCACCCTAAACCTTTGTCATACCCTAATCTGTCCCCTAAACCGTCCCCGTCCACTAACCCTAACCCTAAACCTAGCCCTAAACCTAACACTAACCCTAACCCTAACCCTTACCCGAAGCCTTACCCTAACCCGTCCCCTAATCCTAAACCGTACGCTAACACTAACCCGTACCCTAACACATATGCTCACCCTAAACAGTTGTCGTAGCCTAACCTGTCCCCTAAACCGTCCCGGTCCCCTAACACTAACCCTAACCCTTACCCTAAACCTAACCCTTACCCGAAGCCTTACACTAACCCGTCCCCTAATCCTAACCCGTACGCTAACACTAATCCGTACCCTAACACGTACGCTCACCGTAAACCGTTGTCGAACCCTAAACTGTCCCCTAAACCGTCCCCGTCCCCTAACCCTAACCCTAACCCTAACCCTAACCCTAAACCTAACCCTTACCCGAAGCCTTACCCTAACACGTCCCCTAACCCTAACCCATACGCTAACACTAACCCATACCCTAACACGTACGCTCACCCTAATCCGTTGTCGTACCATAACCTGTCCCCTAAACCGTCCCCGTCCCCGTCCGCTAACCCTAACCCTAAACCTAACACTAACCCGAAGCCTTACCCTAACCCGTCCCCTAATCCTAACCCGTACGCTACCACTAACCCATACCCTAACACATACGCTTACCCTAAACCGTTGTCCTACCCTAACCTGTCCCCTAAACCGTCCCCGTCCCCTAACACTAACCCTAACCCTAAACCTAAACCTAACCCATACCAGAAGCCTTACCCTAACCCGTAACCTAATCCTAACACGTACGCTAACACTAACCCATACCCTAACACGTACGCTCACCCTAAACCGTTGTTGTACCCTAACCTGTCCCCTAAACCGTCCCCGTCCCTAACCCTAACCTTAACCCTAACCCTAACCCTAACCCTTACCCGAAGCCTTACACTAAACCGTACCCTAATCCTAACCCATACGCAAACACTAACCCGTACCCTAACACATACGCTCACCCTAAACTGTTGTAGTACCCTAAACTGTCCCCTAAAACGTCCCCGTCCCCTAACCCTAACCCTAAACCTAACCCTAAACATAACCCTTACCCGAAGGCTTACACTAACCCGTCCCTTAATCCTAACCCGTACGCTAACACTAACCCGTACCCTAACATGTACCCTCACCCTAAACCGTTGTCGTACCCTAACGTGTCCCCTAAACTGACCCCGTCCCCTGCCCCGTCCCCTAACACTAACCCTAACCCTTACCCGTAGCCTTACCCTATACCGTCCCATAATCCTAACCCGTACGCTAACACTAACCCGTACCCTAATATGTACGCTCACCCTAAAACGTTGTTGTACCCTAACCTGTCCCCTAAACCGTCCCCGTCCCCTAACACAAACCCTAACTCTAACCCTAACCCTAACCCTTACCCGAAGCCTTACCTTTACCCGTCCCCTAATCCTAACCCGTACGCTAACACTAACCCTTACCCTAACACGTACGCTCACCCTAAACCGTTGTTGTACACTAACCTCTCCCCTAAACTGTCCACGTCCCCTAACCCTAAACCTAACCCTAACCCTAACCCTAACCCTTACCCGAAGCCTTACCCTAACCCGTCCCCTAATCCTAACCCGTACTCTAACACTAACCCATACCCTAACACGTACGCTCACCCTAAACCATTGTCGTACACTAACCTGTCCCCTAAAGCGTCCCCGTCCTCTAACCCTAACCCTAACCCTAACACTAAAACTTACCCGAAGCCTTACCCCGTACCCTAACACGTATGCTCAGCCTAAACAGTTGTCGTACGCTAACCTGTCCCCTAAACCGTCCCGGTCCCCTAACCCTAACCCTAACCCTAAACCTAAACCTAACACTTACCCGAATCCTTACCCTAACCCGTCCCCTAATCCTAACCCGTACGCTAACACAAACCCGTACCCTAACACGTACGCTCACCCTAAACCGTTGTTGTACCTTAACCTGTCCCCTAAAACGTCCCCGTCCCCTAACCCTAACCCTAACCCTAAAACTAAACCTAACCCTTACCCGAAGCCTTACCCTAACCCGTCCCCTAATCCTAACCCGTACGCTAACACTAACCCATACCCTAACACGTACGCTCACCCTAAACCGTTGTCGTACCCTAACCTGTCCCCTAAACCGTCCCCGTAACCTAACCCTAACCCTAACCCTAACCCTAACCCTAAGCCTTACCCGAAGGCTTACCCTAACCCGTCCCCTAATCCTAATCCGTACGCTAACACTAAACCGTACCCTAACATGTACGCTAACGCTAAACCGTTGTGGTACCCTAACCTGTCCCCTAAACCGACCCCGTCCCCGTCCCCGTCCCCTAACCCTAACCCTAACCCTAACCCTTACCCGAAGCCTTACCCTAACCCGTCCCCTAATCCTAACCCGTACGCTAACACTAACCCGTACCCTAATACGTACGCTCACACTAAACCGTTGTCGTTCTCTAACCTGTCCCCTAAACCGTCCCCGTCCCCTAACACAAACCCTAACCCTAACCCTAACCCTAACCTGTCCCCTAAATCGTCCCCGTCCCCTAACCCTAACCTTTACCCTAACCCTAAACCTTACCCGAAGCCTTACCCTAACCCGTCCCCTAATCCTAACGCGTAGGCTAACACTAAACCGTACCCTAACAGGTAGGCTCACCCTAAACAGTTGTCATACACTAACCTGTTCCCTAAACAGTCCCCGTCTCCTAACCCTAACCCTAACCCTAAACCTAACCCTAACCCTTACCTGAAGCCTTAACCTAACCTGTCCCCTAATCCTAACCCGTATGCTAACACTAACACGTACCCTAACACGTACGCTCACCCTAAACCGTTGTCGTACCCTAACCTGTCCGCTAAACCTTCCCCATCCCCTAACCCTAACCCTAACCCTAACCCTAAACCTAATCCTTACCCGAAGCCTTACCCTAACCCGTACCCTATTCCTAATCCGTACGCTAACACTAACCCGTACCCTAACACTTATGCTCACCCTAAACCGTTGTTGTACCCTAACCTGTCCCCTAAACCGTCCCCGTCCCCTAACCCTAACCCTAACCCTAACCCTAACCCTTACGCGAAGCCTTACCCTAACCCGTCCCCTAATCCTAACACGTACGCTAACACTAACCCGTACCCTAACACGTACGCTCACCATAAAACGTTGTGGTACCCTAACCTGTCCCCTAAACCCACCACGTCCCCCAACCTTAACACTAACCCTAACCCTAACCCTAACCCTTACCCGAAGCCTTACCCTAACCCGTCCCCGGATCATAAACCGTACGCTACCACTAACCCGTACCCTAACACGTACGCACACCCTAAACGGTTGTCGTACCCTAACCTGTCCCCTAAACCGTCCCCGACCCCTAACACTAACCCTAACCCTAACCCTAACCCTAACCCTTACCCGAAGCCTTACACTAACCCATCCCCTAATCCTAACCCGTACGCTAACACTAACCCATACCCTAACACGTACGCTCACACTAAACTGTTGTCGTACACTAACCTGTCCCCTAAACCGTCCCCGTAACCTAACCCTAAACCTAACCCTAACCCTAACCCTAATCCTTACGCGAAGGCTTACCCTAACCCGTCCCCTAATCCTAACCCGTACGCTAACACTAACCCATACCCTAACATGTACACTCACCCTAAACCGTTGTCGTACCCTAACCTGTGCCCTAAACCATCACAGTCCCCTAACCCTAACCCTAACCCTAACCCTAACCCTAATCCTTACCCGAAGCCTTACCCTAACCCCTCCCTAATCCTAAGCCGTAACCTAACACTAACCCGTACCCTAACACGTACGCTCACCCTAAACCGTTGTCATACCCTAACATGTCCCCTAAACTGTCCCCGTCCCCTAACCCTAACCCTAACCCTAACCCATACCCGAAGCCTTACATTAACCCGTCCCCTAATCCTAACCCGTAAGCTAACACTACCCGTACCCTAACACGTACGCTCACCCTAAACAGTTGTCGTACACTAACCTGTCCCCTAAACCGTCCCCGTCCCCGTCCCCTAACCCTAACCCTAACCCTAACCCTAACCCTTACCCGAAGCCTTACCCTAACCCGTCCCCAATCCTAACCCGTATGCTAAAACTAACCCGTACCCTAACACGTACGCTCACCCTAAACCGTTTACGTACCATAACCTGTCCCCTAAACCGTCTCCATCCCCGTCCCCTAACCCTAACCCTAACCCTAACCCTTACCCGAAGCCTTACACTAACCCGTACCCTAATCCTAACACGTACCGTAACACTAACCGGTACCCTAACACGTACGCTCACCCTAAACCGTTGTCGTACCCTAACATGTCCCCTAAAATGTCCCCGTCCCGTAACACTAACCCTAACCCTAAACCTTACCCGAAGCCTTACACTAACCCGTCCCATAATCCTAACCCGTACGCTAACACTAACCCGTACCCTAACACGTATGCTCACCCTAAACAGTTGTCGAACCCTAACCTGTCCCCTAAACCGTGCCGGTCCCCTAACCCTTACCCTAACATTAACCCTAAACCTAACCCTTACCCGAAGCCTTACCCTAACCCGTCCCTTAATCCTAACCCGTACGCTAACACTAATCCGTACCCTAACACGTACGCTCACCCTAAAACTTTGTCATACCCTAACCTGTCCCCTAAACTGTCTCCGTCCCCTAACCCTAACCCTAACCCTTACCCTAAACCTAACGCTTACCCGAAGCCTTACACTAACCCGTCCCCTAATCCTACCCCGTACGCTAACACTAATCCGGACCCTATCACGTACGCTCACCCTAAACCGTTGTCGAACCCTAACCTGTCCCCTAAACCGTCCCCGTCCCCGTCTCCTAACCCTAACCCTAACCCTAACCCTAACCCTTACTCGAAGACTTACCCTAACCCGTCCCCAATCCTAAACCGTACGCTATCACTAACCCGTACCCTAACACGTACGCTCACCCTAAACCGTTTTCGTACCATAACCTGTCCCCTAAACCGTCCCTGTCCCCTAACTCTAACCCTAACCCTAACCCTTACCCGAAGCCTTACCCTAACCCGTCCCCTAATCCTAACCCGTACGCTACCACTAACCCATACCCTAACACGCACGCTCACCCTAAACCGTTGTCCTACCCTAACCTGTCCCCTAAACCTTTCCCGTCCCCTAACCTTAACCCTAACCGTAACCCTAAACCGAACCCTTACCCGAAGCCTTACCCTAACCCGTCCCCTAATCCTAACACGTACGCTAACACTAACCCGTACCGTAATACGTACACTCACCCTAAACCGTTGTTGTACCCTAACCTGTCCCCTAAACCGTCCCCGTAACCTAACCCTATCCATAACCCTAACCCTAACCCTAACCCTTACTCGAAGCCTTACCCTAACCCGTCCCCTAATGCTAACCAGTACCCTAACACTAACCCGTACGCTAACACGTACGCTCACCCTAAACCATTGTCGTACCGTAACATGTCCCCTAAACTGTCCCCGTCACCTAACCCTAACCCTAACCCTAAACCTAACCCTTACCCGAAGCCTTACACTAACCCGTCCCGTAATCCTAAACCGTACGCTAACACTAAACCGTATCCTAACACGTACGCTCACCCTAAACCGTTGTCGTATTCTAACTTGTCCCCTAAACAGTCCCCGTCTCCTAACCCTAACCCTAACCCTAACCCTAACCCTAACCCTTACCCGAAGCCTTAACCTAACCAGTCCCCTAATCCTAACCCGTATGCTAACACTAACCCGTACCCTAACACGTACGCTCAGCCTAAACCGTTATCGAACCCTATCCTGTCCGCTAAACCTTCCCCATCCCCTAATCCTAACCCTAACCCTAACCCTAAACCTAATCCTTACCCGAAGCCTTACCCTAACCCGTACCCTAATCCTAATCCGTACGCTAAAACTAACCCATACCCTAACACTTATGCTCACCCTAAACTGTTGTTGTACCCTAACCTGTCCCCTAAACCGTTCCCGTCCCCGTCCCCTAACCCTAACCCTAACCCTAACCCTAACCCTTACCCGAAGCCTTACCCTAACCCGACCCCTAATCGTAACCCGTACGCTAAAACTAACCCGTACCCTAACATGTACGCTCACCCTAAACCGTTGTCGTACCCTAACCTGTCCCCTAAACCGTCCCAGACCCCTAACCCAAACCCTAACCCTAACCCTAACCCTAACCCTTACACGAAGCCTTAAACTAACCCGTCCCCTAATCCTAAACCGTACGCTAACACTAACCCGTACACTAACACGTACGCTCACCCTAAACCGTTGTTGTACTCTTACCTCACGCCTAAACGGTCCCCGTCCCCTAACCCTAACCCTAACCATAACCCTAACCCTTACCCGAAGCCTTACCCTAACCCGTCCCCTAATCCTAACCCGTACGCTAACACTAACCCGTACCCTAACATGAACGCTCACCCTAAACAGTTGTCGTACACTAACCTGTCCCTGAAACCGTCCCGGGCCCCTAACCCTAACCCTAACCCTAACCCTAAACCTAACTCTTACCCGAATACTTACCCTAACCCGTCCCCTAATCCTAACCCGTACGCTAACACTAACACGTACCCTAACACGTACGCTCACCCTAAACCGTTGTCGTACCCTAACCTGTACCCTAAAACGTCCCCGTCCCCTAACCCTAACCCTAACCCTAACCCTAACCCTTATCCGAAGCCTTACCCTAACCCGTCCCCTGATCCTAAACCGTACGCTACCACTAACCCGTACCCTAACACGTACGCACACCCTAAACCATTGTCGTACCCTAACCTGTCCCCTAAACCGTCCCCGACCCCTAACACTAACCCTAACCCTAACCCTAACCCTTACCCGAAGCCTTACCCTAAACCGTCCCCTAATCCTAACCCGTATGCTAACACTAACCCGTACCCTAACACGTACGCTCACACTAAACCGTTGGTATACACTAACCTGTCCCCTAAACCGTCCCCTTCCCTTAACCCTAACCCTAACCCTAACCTTAATCCATACTCGAAGCCTTACACTAACCCGTACCTTAATCCTAACCCGTACGCTAACACTAACACGTACCCCAACACGTACGCTCACCCTAAATCATTGTCGTACCCTAACCTGTCACCTAAACCGTCCCCATCCCCTAACACTAACCCTAACCCTAACCCTAACCATAACACTTACCTGAAGCCTTACACTAACCCGTCCCGTAATCCTAACACTTACGCTAACACTAAACCGTACCCTAACACGTACGCTCACCCTAAACCGTTGTCGCACACTAACCTGTCCCCTAAACCGTCCCCGTCCCCTAACCCTAACCCTAACCTGACCCTAACCCTTACCCGAAGCCTTACCCTAACCCGTCCCCTAATCCTAACCCGTACGCTACCACTAAACCGTACCCTAACACGTACGCTAACCCTAAACCGTTGTCCTACCATAACCTTGCCCTAAACCGTCCCCGTCCCCTAACCCTAACCCTAACCCTAACCCATACCCGAAGCCTTACATTAACCCGTCCCCTAATCCTAACCCGTAAGCTAACACTACCCGTACCCTAACACGTACGCTCACCCTAAACAGTTGTCGTACACTAACCTGTCCCCTAAACCGTCCCCGTCCCCGTCCCCTAACCCTAACCCTAACCCTAACCCTAACCCTAACCCTTACCCGAAGCCTTACCCTAACCCGTCCCCAATCCTAACCCGTATGC
The DNA here is from genome assembly GCF_963924675.1 of Phocoena phocoena. NCBI lineage: Eukaryota > Metazoa > Chordata > Mammalia > Artiodactyla > Phocoenidae > Phocoena > Phocoena phocoena. Next base: position 942,433 of record NW_027077445.1, read on the forward strand.
TAAAACTAACCCGTACCCTAACACGTACGCTCACCCTAAACCGTTTACGTACCATAACCTGTCCCCTAAACCGTCTCCATCCCCGTCCCCTAACCCTAACCCTAACCCTAACACTTACCCGAAGCCTTACACTAACCCGTACCCTAATCCTAACACGTACCGTAACACTAACCGGTACCCTAACACGTACGCTCACCCTAAACCGTTGTCGTACCCTAACATGTCCCCTAAAATGTCCCCGTCCCGTAACACTAACCCTAACCCTAAACCTTACCCGAAGCCTTACACTAACCCGTCCCATAATCCTAACCCGTACGCTAACACTAACCCGTACCCTAACACGTATGCTCACCCTAAACAGTTGTCGAACCCTAACCTGTCCCCTAAACCGTGCCGGTCCCCTAACCCTTACCCTAACATTAACCCTAAACCTAACCCTTACCCGAAGCCTTACCCTAACCCGTCCCTTAATCCTAACCCGTACGCTAACACTAATCCGTACCCTAACACGTACGCTCACCCTAAAACTTTGTCATACCCTAACCTGTCCCCTAAACTGTCTCCGTCCCCTAACCCTAACCCTAACCCTAACACTAACCCTAACCCTAACCCTTACCCGAAGCCTTACCCTAACCCGTCCCCTAATCCTAAACGGTACGCTAACACTAACCCGTACCCTAACACGTATGCTCACCCTAAACAGTTGTCATACCCTAACCTGTCCCCTAACCGTCCCGGTCCCCTAACCCTAACCCTAACCCTTACCCTAAACCTAACGCTTACCCGAAGCCTTACACTAACCCGTCCCCTAATCCTACCCCGTACGCTAACACTAATCCGGACCCTATCACGTACGCTCACCCTAAACCGTTGTCGAACTCTAACCTGTCCCCTAAACCGTCCCCGTCCCCGTCTCCTAACCCTAAGCCTAACCCTAACCCTAACCCTTACTCGAAGACTTACCCTAACCCGTCCCCAATCCTAAACCGTACGCTATCACTAACCCGTACCCTAACACGTACGCTCACCCTAAACCGTTTTCGTACCATAACCTGTCCCCTAAACCGTCCCCGTCCCCTAACTCTAACCCTAACCCTAACCCTTACCCGAAGCCTTACCCTAACCCGTCCCCTAATCCTAACCCGTACGCTACCACTAACCCATACCCTAACACGCACGCTCACCCTAAACCGTTGTCCTACCCTAACCTGTCCCCTAAACCTTTCCCGTCCCCTAACCTTAACCCTAACCGTAACCCTAAACCGAACCCTTACCCGAAGCCTTACACTAACCCGTCCCCTAATCCTAACACGTACGCTAACACTAACCCGTACCGTAATACGTACACTCACCCTAAACCGTTGTTGTACCCTAACCTGTCCCCTAAACCGTCCCCGTAACCTAACCCTATCCATAACCCTAACCCTAACCCTAACCCTTACTCGAAGCCTTACACTAACCCGTCCCCTAATGCTAACCAGTACCCTAACACTAACCCGTACGCTAACACGTACGCTCACCCTAAACCATTGTCGTACCGTAACATGTCCCCTAAACTGTCCCCGTCACCTAACCCTAACCCTAACCCTAAACCTAACCCTTACCCGAAGCCTTACACTAACCCGTCCCGTAATCCTAAACCGTACGCTAACACTAAACCGTACCCTAACACGTACGCTCACCCTAAACCGTTGTCGTATTCTAACTTGTCCCCTAAACAGTCCCCGTCTCCTAACCCTAACCCTAACCCTAACCCTAACCCTAACCCTTACCCGAAGCCTTAACCTAACCAGTCCCCTAATCCTAACCCGTATGCTAACACTAACCCGTACCCTAACACGTACGCTCAGCCTAAACAGTTATCGAACCCTATCCTGTCCGCTAAACCTTCCCCATCCCCTAATCCTAACCCTAACCCTAACCCTAAACCTAATCCTTACCCGAAGCCTTACCCTAACCCGTACCCTAATCCTAATCCGTACGCTAAAACTAACCCATACCCTAACACTTATGCTCACCCTAAACTGTTGTTGTACCCTAACCTGTCCCCTAAACCGTCCCCGTCCCCGTCCCCTAACCCTAACCCTAACCCTAACCCTAACCCTTACCCGAAGCCTTACCCTAACCCGACCCCTAATCCTAACCCGTACGCTAACACTAACCCGTACCCTAACATGTACGCTCACCCTAAACCGTTGTCGTACCCTAACCTGTCCCCTAAACCGTCCCAGACCCCTAACCCAAACCCTAACCCTAACCCTAACCCTAACCCTTACACGAAGCCTTAAACTAACCCGTCCCCTAATCCTAAACCGTACGCTAACACTAACCCGTACACTAACACGTACGCTCACCCTAAACCGTTGTTGTACTCTTACCTCACGCCTAAACGGTCCCCGTCCCCTAACCCTAACCCTAACCATAACCCTAACCCTTACCCGAAGCCTTACCCTAACCCGTCCCCTAATCCTAACCCGTACGCTAACACTAACCCGTACCCTAACATGAAGGCTCACCCTAAACAGTTGTCGTACACTAACCTGTCCCTGAAACCGTCCCGGTCCCCTAACCCTAACCCTAACCCTAACCCTAAACCTAACTCTTACCCGAATACTTACCCTAACCCGTCCCCTAATCCTAACCCGTACGCTAACACTAACACGTACCCTAACACGTACGCTCACCCTAAACCGTTGTCGTACCCTAACCTGTACCCTAAAACGTCCCCGTCCCCTAACCCTAACCCTAACCCTAACCCTAACCCTTATCCGAAGCCTTACCCTAACCCGTCCCCTGATCCTAAACCGTACGCTACCACTAACCCGTACCCTAACACGTACGCACACCCTAAACCATTGTCGTACCCTAACCTGTCCCCTAAACCGTCCCCGACCCCTAACACTAACCCTAACCCTAACCCTAACCCTTACCCGAAGCCTTACCCTAAACCGTCCCCTAATCCTAACCCGTATGCTAACACTAACCCGTACCCTAACACGTACGCTCACACTAAACCGTTGGTATACACTAACCTGTCCCCTAAACCGTCCCCTTCCCTTAACCCTAACCCTAACCCTAACCTTAATCCATACTCGAAGCCTTACACTAACCCGTACCTTAATCCTAACCCGTACGCTAACACTAACACGTACCCCAACACGTACGCTCACCCTAAATCATTGTCGTACCCTAACCTGTCACCTAAACCGTCCCCATCCCCTAACACTAACCCTAACCCTAACCCTAACCATAACACTTACCTGAAGCCTTACACTAACCCGTCCCGTAATCCTAACACTTACGCTAACACTAAACCGTACCCTAACACGTACGCTCACCCTAAACCGTTGTCGCACACTAACCTGTCCCCTAAACCGTCCCCGTCCCCTAACCCTAACCCTAACCTGACCCTAACCCTTACCCGAAGCCTTACCCTAACCCGTCCCCTAATCCTAACCCGTACGCTACCACTAAACCGTACCCTAACACGTACGCTAACCCTAAACCGTTGTCCTACCATAAACTTGCCCCTAAACCGTCCCCGTCCCCGTCCTAACCCTAACCCTAACCCTAACCCTAACAATTACCCGAAGCCTTACCCTAACCCGTCCCCTAATCCTAACCCGTACGCTAACACTAACCCATACCCTAACACGTACGCTCACCCTAAACAGTTGTCGTACCCTAATCTCTCCCCTAAACCGTCGCCTTCACCTAACACTCACCCTAACCCTAACCCTAACCCTTACCCGAAGCCTTAACCTAACCCGTCCCCTAATCCTAACCCGTATGCTAACACTAACCCGTACCCTAACACGTACGCTCACCCTAAACCGTTGTCGTACACTAACCTGTCTGCTAAACCTTCCCCATCCCCTAACCCTAACCCTAACCCTAACCCTAATCCTTACCCGAAGCCTTACCCTAACCCGTACCCTAATCCTAATCCGTACGCTAACACTAACCCGTACCCTAACACGTATGCTCACCCCAATCCGTTGTTGTACCCTAACCTGTCCCCTAAACCGTCCCCATCCCCTAACCTTAAACCTAACCCTAACCCTAACCCTAACCCTTACCCGAAGCCTTACCTTAACCCGTCCCCTAATCCTAACCCGTACGCAAACACTAACACGTACCCTAACACGTACGCTCACCATAAACCATTGTCGTACCCTAACCTGTCCCCTAAACCTTCCCCATCCCCTAAACTTAACCCTAACCGTAACCCTAAACCTAACACTTACCCGAAGCCTTACCCTAACCCGTCCCCTAATCCTAACACGTATGCTAACACTAACCCGTACCCTAACACATACGCTCACACTAAATCGTTGTCGTACGCTAACCTGTCCCCTAAAACGACCCCGTCCCCTAAACCTAACCCTAACCCTAACCTAAACCTAACCCTTTCCCGAAGGCTTACCCTAACCCATCCCCTAATCCTAAACCGTACACTAACACTAACCCGTACCATAACACGTACGCTCACCCTAAACCGTTGTCGTATTCTAACCTGTCCCCTAAACAGTCCCCGTCTCCTAACCCTAAGCCTAACCCTAACCCTAACCCTTACCCGAAGCCTTAAACTAACCAGTCCCCTAATCCTAACCCGTATGCTAACACTAACCCGTACCCTAACACGTACGCTCAGCCTAAACCGTTGTCGAACCCTAACCTGTCCGCTAAACCTTCCCCATCCCCTAACCCTAACCCTAACCCTAACCTTAAACCTAATCCTTACCCGAAGCCTTACCCTAACCCGTACCCTAATCCTAATCCGTACGCTAAAACTAACCCGTACCCTAACACGTACGCTCACCCTAAACCGTTGTCGTACTCTAACGTGTCACCTAAACCGTCCCCGTCCCCTAAAACTAACCCTAACCCTAACCCTTACCCGAAGCCTTACCCTAACCCGTCCCCGAATCCTAACACTTACGATAACACTAACCCGTACCCTAACACGTACGCTCACCCTAAACCGTTGTCGTACCCTAACCTGTCCACTAAACCGTCCCCGTTCCCTAACCCTAAACCTAATCCTAACCCTAACCCTTACCCGAAGCCTTACCCTAACCCGTCCCCTAATCCTAAACCGTACGCTAACACTAACCCGTACCCTAACACGTACGCTCACCCTAAACCTTTGTCATACACTGACCTGTCCCCTAAATCGTCCCCGTCCCCGTCCCCTAACCCCAACTTTAACCCTAACCCTAACACTTACCCGAAGCCTTACACTAACCCGTCACCTAATCCTAACCCGTACGCTAACACTAACCCGTACCCTAACACGTACACTCACCCTAAACCGTTGTCGTACCCTAACCTGTCCCCTAAACCGTCCCTGTCTCCTAACCCTAACCCTAACCCTAAGCCTAACCCTTACCCGAAGCCTTACACTAACCCATCCCCTAATCCTAACCCGTACGCTAACACTAACCCTTAGCCTAACACGTACGCTCACCATAAACCGTTGTTGTACCATAACCTGTCCCCTAAAACGTCCCCGTCCCCGTCCCCTAACCCTGACCCTAACCCTAACCCTAAACCTTACCCAAAGCCTTACCCTAAACCGTCCCCTAATCCTAACCCGTACGCTAACACTACACCGTACCCTAACACATACGCACACCCTAAACCGTTGTCATACACTAACCTGTCCCCTAAACCGTCCCTGTCTCCTAACCCTAACCCTAACCCTAACCCTAACCCTAACCCTAACCCTGACCCGAAGCCTTATACTCACACGTCCTCTAATCCTAACCCGTACGCTAACACTAACCCGTACCCTAACACGTACGATCACCCTAAACCGTTGTCGTACCCTAACCTGTCGCCTAAACCGTCCCCGTCTCCTAACTCTAACCCTAACCCTAACCCTAACCCTTACCCGAAGCCTTACCCTAACCCGTCCCCTAATCCTAACCCGTCCGCTAACACTAAACCATACCCTAACACGTACGCCCACCCTAAACCATTTTCGTACCCTAACCTGTCCCCTAAACCGTCACCGTCCCCTAAACCTAACCCTAACCCTAACACTAACCCTAACCCTTACCCGAAGCCTTACACTAACCCGTCCCCTAATCCTAACCCGTACGCTAACACTAACCCGTACCCTACCACGTACGCTCACCCTAAACCGTTGTCGTATCCTAACCTGTCCCCTAAACCGTCCCCATCCCCTAACCCTAACCCTAACCCTAACCCTAACACTAACACTTACCCGAAGCCTTACCCTTACCCGTTCCCTAATCCTAACCCATACGATAACACTAAACTGTACCCTAACCCGTACTCTCACCCTAAACCGTTGTCATACACTAACCTGTCCCCTAAACTTTCCCCGTCCCCTATCCCTAACCCTAACCCTAACCCTATCCCTAAACCTTACCCGAAGCCTTAACCTAACCCGTCCCCTAATCCTAACCCGTACGCTAACACTAACCCGTACCCTAACACGTACGCTCACCCTAAACCGTTGTCGTACACTAACCTGTCCCCCAAACCGTCCCCGTCCCCTAACCCTAACCCTAACCCTAACCCTAACCCTAAACCTAACCCTAAACCTAACGCTTACCCGAAGCCTTACCGTAAACCGTCCCCTAATCCTAACCCATACGATAACACTAACCCGTACACTAACACGTACGCTCACCCTAAACTGTTGTCGTACCCTAACCTGTCCCCTAAACCGTCCCCGTCCCCTAACCCTAACCCTAACCCTTACCCGAAGCCTTACCCTAACCCGTCCCCTAATCCTAACCCGTACGCTAACACTAACCCGTACCCTAACACGTACGCTCACCGTAAACTGTTGTCGTACCCTAACCTGTCCCCTAAACCGTCCCCATCCTCTAACCCTAAGCCTAACCTTAACCCTAACCCTTACCCGAAGCCTTACCCTAACCCATCCCCTAATCCTAACCCGTACGCTAACACTAACCCGTAGCCTAACACGTACGCTCAACATAAACCGTTGTCGTACCATAACCTGTCCCCTAAACCGTCCCCGTCCCCTAACCCTAACCCTAACCCTAACCCTAATCCTAACCCTTACCCGAAGCCTTACCCTAACCCGTCCCCTAATCTTAACCCGTACGCTAACACTAAACCGTACCCTAACACATACGCACACCCTAAACCGTTGTCATACACTACCCTGTCCCCTAAACAGTCCCCGTCTCCTAACCCTAACCCTAACCCTAACCCTAACCCTAACCCTTACCCGAAGCCTTACTCTAACACGTCCTCTAATCCTAACCCGTACGCTAACACTAACCATTACCCTAACACGTACGCTCACCCTAAACCGTTGTCGTACGCTGACCTGTCCCCTAAACCGTCCCCGTCCCCTAACCCTAACCGTAACCCTAACCCTAACCCTTACCCGAAGCCTTACTCTAACCCGTCCCCTAATCCTAAACCGTACGCTAACACTAACCCGTACCCTAACACGTACGCTCACACTAAACCGTTGTCGTACCCTAACCTGTCCCCTAAACCGTCACCGTCCCCTAAACCTAACCCTAACCCTAACCCTAACCCTAACCCGAACCCTTACCCGAAGCCTTAAACTAAACCGTCCCCTAATCCTAACCCGTATGCTAAATCTAACCCGTACCCTAACACGTACGCTCACCCTAAACCGTTGTCGTACCCTAACCTGTCCCCTAAACCGTCCCCGTTCCCTAACCCTAACCCTAACCCTAACCCTAACCCTAACCCTTACCCGAAGACTTACCCTAACCCGTCCCCTAATTCTAACCCGTACGCTAACACTAACCCGTACCCTAACACGTACGCTCACCCTAAACCGTTGTCGTACCCTAACCTGTCCCCTAAACCGTCCCAGTCCCCTAACCCTAACCCTAACCCTAACTCTAACACTAACCCTTACCCGAAGCCTTACCCTAACCCGTCCCCTAATCCTAACCCATACGATAACACTAACCTGTACCCTAACACGTACGCTCAACATAAACCGTTGTCATACACTAACCTGTCCCCTAAACCGTCCCCATCCCCTAACCCTAACCCTAACACTAACCCTAGCCCTTACCTGAAGCCTTACCCTAACCCGTCCCTAATCCTAACCCGTACGCTAACACTAACCTGTACCCTAACACGTACGCTCACCCTAAACCGTTGTCGTACCCTAACCTGTCCCTTAAACCGTCCCCGTCCCCTAACCCTAACCCTAACCCTAACCCTAACCCTAACCCTTACCCGAAGCCTTACCATAACCCGTCCCCTAATCCTAACCCGTATGCTAAGTCTAACACGTACCCTAACACGTACCCTCACCCTAAACCGTTGTCGTACCCTAACCTGTCCCCTAAACCGTCCCCATTCCCTAACACTAACCATAACCCTAACCTTTACCCTAACCCTTACCCGAAGCCTTACCCTAACCCGTACCCTAATCCTAACCCGTACGCTAACACTACACCGTACCCTAACACATACGCACACCCTAAACCGTTGTCATACACTAACCTGTCCCCTAAACCGTCCCCGTCTCCTAACCCTAACCCTAACCCTAAGCCTAAACCTAAACCTGACCCGAAGCCTTATACTAACACGTCCTCTAATCCTAACCCATACTCTAACACTAACCCGTACCCTAACACGTACGCTCACCCTAAATCGTTGTCGTACCCTAACCTGTCCCCTAAACCATCCCCGTCCCCTAACCCTAACCCTAAACCTTACCCTAACCCTTACCCGAAGCCTTACCCTAACCCGTCCCCTAATCCTAACCCGTACGCTAACACTAACCCGTACCCTAACACGTACGCTCACCCTAAACCTTTGTCGTACCCTAACCTGTCCCCTAAACCGTCACCGTCCCCTAAACCTAACCCTAACCCTAACCCTAACCCGAACCCTTACCCGAAGCCTTACCCTAAACCGTCCCCTAATCCTAACCCGTATGCTAACTCTAACCCGTAACCTAACACGTACGCTCAACCTAAACCCTTGTCGTACCCTAACCTGTCCCCTAAACCGTCCCAGTTCCCTCACCCTAACCCTAACCCTAACCCTAACCCTAACCATTACCCGAAGCCTTACCCTAAACCGTCCCCTAATCCTAACCCGTACGCTAACACTAACCCGTACCCTAACACGTACGCTCACCCTAAACCGTTGTCGTACACTAACCTGTCCCCTAAACCATCCCCGTCCCCTAACCCTAACCCTAACCCTAACCCTAACACTAACCCTTACCCGAAGCCTTACCCTAACCCATCCCCTAATCCTAACCCATACGATAACACTAACCCGTACCCTAACACGTACTCTCACCCTAAACAGTTGTCATACACTAACCTGTCCCCTAAACTGTCCCCGTCCCCTAACCCTAACCCTAACCCTAACCCTAAACCTTACCCGAAGCCTTACCCTAACCCGTCCCCTAATCCTAACCCGTACGCTAACACTAACCCGTACCCTAACACGTACGCTAACCCTAAACCGTTGTCGTACACTAACCTGTCCCCTAAACCGTCCCCGTCCCCTAACCCTAACCCTAAACCTACCCCTAACCTGTCCCCTAAACTGTCTCCGTCACCTAACCATAACCCTAACCCTAACCCTAACCCTAAACCTTACCCGAAGCCTTACCGTAAACCGTCCCCTAATCCTAACCCATATGATAACACTAACCCGTACCCTAACACGTACGCTCACCCTAAACCGTTGTCGTACCCTAACCTGTCCCCTAAACCGTCCCCGTCCCCTAACCCTAACCCTAACCCTAACCCTAACCCTAACCCTTACCCTTACCCGAAGTTTTACCATAACCCGTCCCCTAATCCTAACCCGTATGCTAACACTAACCCGTACCCTAACACGTACGCTCACCCTAAACCGTTGTCGTACACTAACCTGTCCCCTAAACCATCCCCGTCTCCTACCCCTAACCCTAACCCTAACCCTAACCCTTACCCGAAGCCTTGCCGTAACCCATCCCCTAATCCTAAACCATACGATAACACTAACCCGTACCCTAACACGTACGCTCACCCTAAACCGTTGTCGTACACTAACCTGTCCCCTAAACCGTCCCCGTCCCCTAACCCTAACCCTAACCCTAACCCTAGGCCTTACCTGAAGCCTTACCCTAACCCGTCCCCTAATCCTAACCCGTACGCCAACACTAACCTGTACCCTAACACGTACGCTCACCCTAAACCGTTGTCGTACCCTAACCTGTCCCTTAAACCGTCCCCGTCGCCTAACCCTAACCCTAACCCTAAACTTAACCCTAACACTTACCCGAAGCCTTACCCCAACCCGTCCCCTAATCCTAACCCGTATGCTAACTCTAACCCGTACCCTAACACGTACGCTCACCCTAAACCGTTGTCGTACCCTAACCTGTCCCCTAAATCGTCCCCATTCCCTAACACTAACCCTAACCTTAACCCTAACCCTTACCCGAAGCCTTACACTAACCCATAGCCTAATCCTAACTCGTACGCTAACACTAACCCGTACCCTAACACGTACGCTCACCCTAAACTGTTGTCGTACCCTAACCTGTCCACTAAACCGTCCCCGTCCCCTAACCCTAACCCTAACCCTAACCCTAACCCTTACCCGAAGCCTTACCCTAACCCGTCCCCTAATCCTAAACCGTACGCTAACACTAACCCGTACCCTAACACGTACGCTCACCCTAAACAGTTGTCATACACTGACCTGTCCCCTAAACCGTCCCCGTCCCCATCCCCTAACCCTAACTCAACCCTAACCCTAACCCTTACCCGAAGCCTTACCCTAACCCGTCCCCTAATCCTAACCCGTACGCTAACACTAACCCGTACCCTAACACGTACGCTCACCCTAAACCGTTGTCGTACCCTAACCTGTCCCCTAAACTGTCCCCGTCCCCTAACCCTAACCCTAACCCTAACCCTAACCTTTACCCGAAGCCTTACCCTAACCCATTCCCTAATCCTAACCCGTACGCTAACACTAACCCGTAGCCTAACACGTACGCTCACCATAAACCGTTGTCGTACCATAACCTGTCCCCTAAACCGTCCCCGTCCCCTAACCCTAACCCTAACCCTAACCCTAACCCTTACCCGAAGCCTTACCCTAACACGTCCTCTAATCCTAACACGTACGCTAACACTAACACGTAACCTAACACGTACGCTCACCCTAAACCGTTTTCGTACCCTAACCTGTCCCCTAAACCGTCCCCGTTCCCTAACCCTAACCCTAACCCTAACCATAACCCTTACCCGAAGCCTTACCCTAACCCTTCCCCTAATCCTAACCCGTACGCTGACACTAACCCGTACCCTAACACGTACGCTCACCCTAAACCGTTGTCGTACCCTAACCTGTCCCCTAAACCGTCCCCGTCACCTAACCCTAACCCTAACCCTAACCCTAACCCTAACCCTTACCCGAAGCCTTACCCTAACCCGTCCCCTAATCCTAACCCATACGATAACACTAACCTGTACCCTAACACGTACGCTCACCCTAAACCGTTGTCATACACTAACCTGTTCTCTAAACTGTCCCCGTCCCCTAACCCTAACCCTAACCCTAACCCTAACCCTAAACCTTACCCGAAGCCTTACCCTAACCCGTCCCCTAATCCTAACCCGTACGCTAACACTAACCCGTACCCTAACACGTACGCTCACCCTAAACCGTTGTCGTACACTAACCTGTCCCCTAAACTGTCCCCGTCCCTGTCCCCGTCCCCTAACCCTAACCCTAACCCTAACCCTAACCCTTACCCGAAGCCTTACCCTAACCCATCCCATAATCCTAACCCGTACGCTAACACTAACCCGTACCCTAACACGTACGCTCACCCTAAACCGTTGTCGTACCCTACCCTGTCCCCTAAACCGTCCCCGACCCCTAACCCTAACCCTAAACCTAACCCTAACCCTTACCCAAAGCCTTACTCTAACCCGTCACCTAATCCTAAACCGTACGCTAACACTAACACATAGCCTAACACGTACGCTCACCCTAAACCGTTGTCGTACCCTAACCTGTCCCCTAAACCGTCCCCATCCCCTAACCCTAACCCTAACCCTAACCCTTACCTGAAGCCTTACCCTAACCCGTCCCCTAATCCTAACCCGTACGTTAACACTAAACCGTATCCTAACACATACACACACCCTAAACCGTTGTTGTACACTAACCTGTCCCCTAAACCGTTCCCGTCTCCTAACCCTAACCCTAACCCTTACCCTAACCCTAACCCTTACCCGAAGCCTTACCCTAACACGTCCTCTAATCCTAACCCGTACGCTAACACTAACCCGTACCCTAACACGTACGCTCAACGTAAACCGTGGTCGTACCCTAACCTGTCCCCTAAACCGTCCCCGTCCCCTAACCCTATCCCTAACCCAGCCCTAACCCTGACCCGAAGCCTTACCATAACCCGTCCCCTAATCCTAACCCGTACGCTAACACTAACCCCTACCCTAACACGTACGCTCACTCTAAACCGTTGTCGTACCCTAACCTCTCCCCTAAACCGTCACCGTCCCCTCACCCTATCCCTAACCCTAACCCTAACCCTAACCCGAACCCTTACCCGAAGCCTTACCCTAAACCGTCCCCTAATCCTAACCCGTACGCTAACACTAACCCGTATCCTAACACGTACGCTCAACCTAAACCTTTGTTGTACCCTAACCTGTCCCCTAAACCGTCCCCGTCCCCTAAGCCTAACACTAAACTTAACTCTAACCCTTACCCGAAGCCTTACCCTAAACCGTCCCCTAATCCTAACCCGTACGCTAACACTAACCCATACCCTAACACGTACGCTCACCCTAAACCGTTGTCGTACCCTAAGCTGTCCCTTAAACCGTCCCCGTCCCCTAACCCTAACCCTTACCCTAACCCTAAACCTTACCCGAACCCTTACCCTAACCCGTCCCCTAATCCTAACCGGTATGCTAACTCTAACCCATACCCTAACACGTACGCTCACCCTAAACCGTTGTCGTACACTAACCTGTCCCCTAAACCGTCCCCGTTCCCTAACTCTAACCCTAACCCTAACCTTAACCCTAACCCTTATCCGAAGCCTTACACTAACTCGTCCCCTAATCCTAACTCGTACGCTAACACTAAACTGTACCCTAACACGAACGCTCACCCTAAACCGTTGTCGTACTCTAACCTGTCCCCTAAACCGTCCCCGTCCCCTAACCCTAACCCTAACCCTAACCCTAACCCTAAACCTTTCCCGAAGCCTTACACTAACCCGTCCCCTAATCCTAACCCTTACGATAACACTCAACCGTACCCTAACACATACGCTCACCCTAAACCGTTGTCGTACCCTAACCTGTCCCCTAAACCGTCCCCGTCCCCTAACCCTAACCCTAACCCTAACCCTAACCCTTACCCGAAGCCTTACCCTAACCCATCCCCTAATCCTAACCCGTACGCTAACCCTAACCTGTAGCCTAACACGTACGCTCACCCTAAACCGTTGTCGTACCCTAACCTGTCCACTAAACCGTCTCCGTCCCCTAACCCTAACCCTAACCCTAACCCTAACCCTAACCCGAACCCTTAACCGAAGCCTTACCCTAAACCGTCCCCTAATCCTAACCCTCATGCTAACTCTAACCCGTACCCTAACTCGTACGCTCACCCTAAACCGTTGTCATACACTAACCTTTCCCCTAAACCTTCCCCGTTCCCTAAACCTAACCCTAACCCTAACCCTAACCCTAACACTTACCCGAAACCTTACACTAAACCGTCCCTTAATCCTAAACCGTACGCTAACACTAAACCGTACCCTAACACGTACGCTCAACCTAAACCGTTGTCGTACCCTAACCCCTCCCCTAAACCGTCCCCGTCCCCTAACCCTAAACCTAACCCTAACCCTAACCCTTACCCGAAGCCTTACCCTAACCCGTCCCCTAATCCTAACCCGTACGCTAACACTAAAGCGTACCCTAACACATACGCACACCCTAAACCGTTGTCGTACACTAACCTGTCCCCTAAACCGTCCCCGTCTCCTAACCCTAACCCTAACCCTAACCCTAACCCTAACCCTTACCTGAAGCCTTACCCTAACCCGTCCTCTAATCCTAACCCATACGCTAACACTAACCCGTACCCTAACACGTACGCTCACCCTAAACCGTTGTCGTACCCTAACCTGTCCCCTAAACCGTCCCCGTCCCCTAACCCTAACCCTAACCCTAACCCTAACACCCGAAGCCTTACACTAACCCGTCCCCAAATCCTAACCCGTTCGCTAACACTAACCCGTACCCTAACACGTACGCTCACCCTAAACCGTTGTCGTACCCTAACCTGTCCCCTAAACCGTCAACGTCCCCGAAACCTAACCCTAACCCTAACCCGAACCCTTACCGGAAGCCTTACCCTAATCCGTCCCCTAATCCTAACCCGTACGCTAACACTAACACGTACCCTAACATGTACGCTCACCCTAAAGCGTTGTCGTACCCTAACCTGTCCCCTAAACCGTCACCGTACCCTAACCCTAAACCTAAACCTAACCCTAACCCGAAACCTTACCCGAAGCCTTACTCTAACCCGTCCCCAATCCTAACCCGTACGCTAACACTAACCCGTACCCTAACACGTACGCTCACCCTAAACCGTTGTCGTACCCTAACCTGTCCCCTAAACCGTCGCCATCATCTAACCCTAACCCTAACCCTAACCCTAACCCTAACCCTTACCCAAAGCCTTACTCTAACCCATCCCCTAATCCTAACCCGTACGCTAACCCTAACCCGTACCCTAACACGTACGCTCACCCTAAACCATTGTCATACCCTAACCAGTACCCTAAACCATCCCCGTCCCCTATCCCTAACCCTGACCCTAACCCTAACCCTTACCCGAAGCCTTACCCTAACCCGTCCCCTAATCCTAACCCGTCAGCTAACACTAACCCATACCATAAAAGGTACGCTCACCCTAAACCGTTGTCGTACCCTAACCTGTCCCCTAAACCGTCCCCGTCCCCTAACCCTAACCCTAACCCTAACCCTAACCCTAACCCTTTCCCGAAGCCTTACACTAACCCATCCCCTAATCCTAACCCGTACGCTAACACTAACCCGTAGCCTAACACGTACGCTCATCATAAACCGTTGTCGTACCATAACCTGTCCCCTAAACGGTCCCCGTCCCCTAACCCTAACCCTAACCCTAACCCTAAACCTAACCCTTACCCGAGGCCTTATCCTAACCCGTCCCCTAATCCTAACCTGTACGCTAACACTAACCCGTACCCTAACACGTACGCTCACCCTAAATCGTTGTCGTACACTAACCTGTCCCCTAAACCATCCCCGTCCCCGTCCCCTAACCCTAACCCTAACCCTAACCCTTACCCGAAGCCTTACCCTAACCCGTCACCTAATCCTAACCCGTTGGGTAACACTAACCCGTACACTAACACGTATGCTCACCTTAAACCGTTGTCGTACCCTAACCTGTCCCCTAAACCGTCCCCGTCCCCTAACCCTAACCCTAACCCTAACCCTTACCCGAAGCCTTACACTAACCCGTCCCCTAATCCTAAACCGTACGCTAACACTAAACCGTACCCTAACACGTACGCTCACCCTAAACCGTTGTCGTACACTAACCTGTCCCCTAAACCGTCCCCGTCCCCTAACCCTAACCCTAACCCTAACCCTAACACTTACCCGAAGCCTTACCGTAACCCGTCCCCTAATCCTAACCTGTACGCTAACACTAAAGTGTACCCTAACACATACGCACACCCTAAACCGTTGTCGTACACTAACCTGTCCCCTAAACCGTCCCCGTCTCCTAACCCTAACCCTAACCCTAAACCTAACCCTAACCCTTACCTGAAGCCTTACCCTAACCCGTCCTCTAATCCTAACCCGTACGCTAACACTAACCGGTACCCTAACACGTACGCTCACCCTAAAACGTTGTCGTACCCTAACCTGTCCCCTAAAACGTCCCCGTCCCCTAACCCTAACCCTAACCCTAACCCTTACCCGAAGCCTAACACTAACCCATCCCCTAATCCTAACCCGTACGCTAACACTAACCCGTACCCTAACACGTACGCTCACCCTAAGCCGTTGTCGTACACTAACCTGTCCCCTAAACCGTCCCCGTCCCCGTCCCCTAACCCTAACCCTAACCCAAACCCTTACCCTTACCCGAAGCCTTACCCTAACCCTTCCCCTAATCCTAACCCATACGATAACACTAACCTGTACCCTAACACGTACGCTCACCCTAAACCGTTGTCATACACTAACCTGTCCCCTAAACCGTCCCCGTCCCCTAACCCTAACCCTAACCCTAGCCCTAACACTTACCCGAAGCCTTACCCTAACCCGTCCCCTAATCCTAACCCGTACGCTAACACTAACCCATACCCTGACACGTACGCTCACCCTAAACCGTTGTCGTACACTAACCTGTCCCCTAAACTGTCCCCGTACCCGTCCCCGTCCCCTAACCCTAACCCTAACCCTTACCCGAAGCCTTACCCTAACCCGTCCCCTAATCCTAACCCGTACGCTAACACTAACCCGTACCCTAACACGTACGCTCACCCTAAACCTTTGTCGTACCCTAACCTGTCCCCTAAACCGTCCCCTTCCCCGTCCCCTAACCCTAACCCTAACCGTAACCCTAACGCTTACCCGAAGCCTTACCCTAACCCGTCCCCTAATCCTAAACCATACACTAACACTAACCCGTACCCTAACACGTACACTCACCCTAAATCGTTGTCGTACCCTAACCTGTCCCGTAAACCGTCCCTGTCCCCTAACCCTAACCCTAACCCTAACCCTAACCCTTACCCGAAGCCTTACCCTAACCCATCACCTAATCCTAACCCGTATTATAACACTAACCCATAGCCTAACACTTACGCTCACCATAAACCGTTGTCGTATCATAACCTGTCCCCTAAACGGTCCCCGTCCCCTAACCCTAACCCTAACCCTAACCCTAACCCTGTCCCTTACCCGAAGCCTTACCCTAACCCGTCCCCTAATCCTAACCCGTACGCTAACACTAAACCGTACCCTAACACATACGCACACCCTAAACCGTAGTTGTACACTAACCTGTCCCCTAAACCGTCCCCGTCTCCTAACCCTAACCCTAACCCTAACCCTAACCCTAACCCTTACCCGAAGCCTTACCCTAACACGTCCTCTAATCCTAACCCGTACGCTAACACTAACCCGTACCCTAACACGTACGCTCACCCTAAACCGTTGTCGTACTCTAACCTGTACCCTAAAACGACCCCGTCCCCTAACCCGAAGCCTTACCCTAACCTGTCCCCTAATCCTAACCCGTACGCTAACACTAACCCGTACCCTAACACGTACGCTCACCCTAAAGCGTTGTCATACCCTAACCTGTCCCCTAAACCTTCACCGTCCCCTCACCCTAACCCTAACCCTAACCCTAACCCTAACCCAAACCCTTACCCGAAGCCTTACCCTAAACCGTCCCCTAATCCTAACCCGTACGATAACACTAACCCGTACCCTAACACGTGCGCTCACCCTAAAACTTTGTCGTACCCTAACCTGTCCACTAAACCGTCCCCGTCCGCTAACCCTAACAATAACCCTAACCCTAACACTTACCCGAAGCCTTACCCTAACCCGTCCCCTAATCCTAACCCGTACGCTAACACTAACCCGTACCCTAACACGTACGCTCACCATAAACCGTTGTCGTACCCTAACCTGTCCCTTAAACCGTCCCCGTCCCCTAACCCTAACCCTAACCCTAACCCTAACCCTAACCCTTACCCGAAGCCTTACCCTAACCCGTCCCCTAATCCTAACCCGTATGCTAACTCTAACCCGTACCCTAACACGTACGCTCACCCTAAACCGTTGTCGTATCCTAACCTGTCCCCTAAACCGTCCCCGTTCCCTAACCCTAACCCTAAACCTAACCCTAACCCTTACCCGAAGCCTTACACTAAACCGTCCCCTAATCCTAACTCGTACGCTAACACTAACACGTACCCTAACACGTACGCTCACCCTAAACCGTTGTCGTACCCTAACCTGTCCCCTAAACCGTCGCCATCATCTAACCCTAACCCTAACCCTAACCCTAACCCTTACCCAAAGCCTTACTCTAACCCATCCCCTAATCCTAACCCGTACGCTAACCCTAACCCGTACCCTAACACGTACGCTCACCCTAAACCATTGTCATACCCTAACCAGTACCCTAAACCATCCCCGTCCCCTATCCCTAACCCTAACCCTAACCCTAACCCTTACCCGAAGCCTTACCCTAACCCGTCCCCTAATCCTAACCCGTCAGCTAACACTAACCCATACCCTAAAAGGTACGCTCACCCTAAACCGTTGTCGTACCCTAACCTGTCCCCTAAACCGTCCCCGTCCACTAACCCTAACCCTAACCCTAACCCTAACCCTTTCCCGAAGCCTTACCCTAACCCATCCCCTAATCCTAACCCGTACGCTAACACTAACCCATAGCCTAACACATACGCTCATCAGAAACCGTTGTCGTACCATAACCTGTCCCCTAAACGGTCCCCGTCCCCTAACCCTAACCCTAACCCTAACCCTAACCCTTACCCGAGGCCTTACACTAACCCGTCCCCTAATCCTAACCCGTACGCTAACCCTAAACCGTACCCTAACACATATGCACACCCTAAACCGTTGTCGTACACTAACCTGTCCCCTAAACCGTCCCCGTCTCCTAACCCTAACCCTAACCCTAACCCTAACCCTAACCCTTACCCGAAGCCTTACCCTAACACGTCCTCTAATCCTAACACGTACGCTAACACTAACCCGTACCCTAACACGTACGCTCACCCTAAACTTTTGTCGTACCCTAACCTGTCCCCTAAACCGTCCCCGTCCCCTAACCCTAACCCTAACCCTAACCCTTACCCGAAGCCTTACCCTAACCCGTCCCCTAATCCTAACCCGTACGCTAACACTAACCCGTACCCTAACACGTACGCTCACCCTAAACCGTTGTCGTACACTAACCTGTCCCCTAAACCGTCTCCGTCCCCTAACCCTAACCCTAACCCTAACACTCACCCTAACCCGAACGCTTACCCGAAGCCTTACCCTAAACCGTCCCCTAATCCTAACCCTCATGCTAACTCTAACCCATACCCTAACACGTACGCTCACCCTAAACCGTTGTCGTACACTAACGTTTCCCCTAAACCGTCCCTGTCCCCTAACCCTAACCCTAACACTTACCCGAAGCCTTACACTAACCCGTCCCCTAATCCTAAACCGTACGCTAACACTAAACCGTACCCTAACACGTACGCTCACCCTAAACCGTTGTCTTACCGTAACCCATCCCCTAAACCGTCCCCGTCCCCTAACTCTAAACCTAACCCTAACGCTAACCCTTACCCGAAGCCTTACCGTAACCCGTCCCCTAATCCTAACCCGTACGCTAACACTAAAGCGTACCCTAACACATACGCACACCCTAAACCGTTGTCGTACACTAACCTGTCCCCTAAACCGTCCCCGTCTCCTAACCCTAACCCTAACCCTAACCCTAACCCTAACCCTAACCCTAACCCTTACCCGAAGCCTTTCCCTAACCCGTCCTCTAATCCTAACCTGTACGCTAACACTAACCCGTACCCTAACACGTACGCTCACCCTAAACCGTTGTTGTACACTAACCTGTCCCCTAAACTGTCCCCGTCCCCTAACCCTAACCCTAACCCTAACCCAAACCCTAACCCTTACCCGAAGCCTTACCCTAACCCTTCCCCTAATCCTAACCCATACGATAACACTAACCTGTACCCTAACACGTACGGTCACCCTAAACCGTTGTCATACACTAACCTGTCCCCTAAACCGTCCCTGTCCCCTAACCCTAACCCTAACCCTAGCCCTAACACTTACCCGAAGCCTTACCCTAACCCGTCCCCTAATCCTAACCCGTACGCTAACACTAACCCGTACCCTAACACGTACGCTCACCCTAAACCTTTGTCGTACCCTAACCTATCCCCTAAACCGTCCCCGTCCCCGTCCCCTAACCCTAACCCTAACCGTAACCCTAACCCTTACCCGAAGCCTTACCCTAACCCGTCCCCTAATCCTAAAACATACACTAACACTAACCCGTACCCTAACACGTACGCTCAATCTAAACCATTGTCGTACCCTAACCTGTACCCTAAACCATCCCCGTCCCCTATCCCTAACCCTAACCCTAACCCTAACCCTTACCCGAAGCCTTACACTAACCCATCCCCTAATCCTAACCCGTACGCTAACCCTAACCCGTACCCTAACACGTACGCTCACCCTAAACCGTTGTCGTACCCTAACCTGTCCCGTAAACCGTCCCCGTCCCCTAACCCTAACCCTAACCCTAACCCTAACACCCGAAGCCTTACCCTAACCCGTCCCCTAATCCTAACCCGTACGCTAACACTAACCGGTACCCTAACACGTACGCTCACCCTAAACCGTTGTCGTACCCTAACCTGTCCCCTAAACCGTCAACGTCCCCGAACCCTAACCCTAACCCTAACCCGAACCCTTACCGGAAGCCTTACCCTAATCCGTTCCCTAATCCTAACCCGTACGCTAACACTAACACGTACCCTAACATGTACGCTCACCCTAAAGCGTTGTCGTACCCTAACCTGTCCCCTAAACCGTCACCGTACCCTAACCCTAAACCTAAACCTAACCCTAACCCGAAACCTTACTCGAAGCCTTACCCTAACCCATCCCCAATCCTAACCCGTACGCTAACCCTAACCCGTACCCTAACACGTACGCTCACCCTAAACCATTGTCATACCCTAACCAGTACCCTAAACCATCCCCGTCCCCTATCCCTAACACTAACCCTAACCCTAACCCTTACCCGAAGCCATACCCTAACCCGTCCCCTAATCCTAACCCGTCAGCTAACACTAACCCATACCCTAAAAGGTACGCTCACCCTAAACCGTTGTCGTACCCTAACCTGTCCCCTAAACCGTCCCCGTCCCCTAACCCTAACCCTAACCCTTTCCCGAAGCCTTACCCTAACCCATCCCCTAATCCTAACCCGTACGCTAAGACTAACCCGTAGCCTAACACGTACGCTCATCATAAACCTTTGTCGTACCATAACCTGTCCCCTAAACGGTCCCCGTCCGCTAACCCTAACCCTAACCCTAACCCTAACCCTTACCCGAGGCCTTACCCTAACCCGTCCCCTAAACCTAACCCGTACGCTAACCCTAAACCGTACCCTAACACATATGCACACCCTAAACCGTTGTCGTACACTAACCTGTCCCCTAAACCGTCCCCGTCTCCTAACCCTAACCCTAACCCTAACCCTAACCCATACCCGAAGCCTTACCCTAACCCGTCCCCTAATCCTAAACCGTATGCTAACTCTAACCCGTACCCTAACACGTACGCTCACCCTAAACTGTTGTCCTACCCTAAACTGTCCCCTAAACCGTCCCCGTTCCCTAAACCTAACCCTAACCCTAACCTTAACCCTAACCCTTATCCGAAGCCTTACCCTAACCCGTCCCCTAATCCTAACCCGTACGCTAAAACTAACCCGTACCCTAACACGTACGCTCACCCTAAACCGTTGTCGTACACTAACCTGTCCCCTAAACCGTCCCCGTCCCCTAACCCTTACCCTAACCCTAACCCTAACCCTTACCCGAAGCCTTACCCAAACCCGTCCCCTAATCCTAACCCGTACGCTAACACTAACCCGTAGCCTAACACGTACGCTCACCATAAACCGTTGTCGTACCCTAACCTGTCCCCTAAACCGTCCCCGTCCCCTAACCCTAACACTAACCCTAACCCTAACTCAAACCCTTACCCGAAGCCTTACACTAACCCGTCCCCTAATCCTAACCCGTACGCTAACACTAAACCGTACCCTAACACGTACGCTCACCCTAAATCATTGTCGTACCCTAACCTGTCCCCTAAACGGTCCCCGTCCCCTAACCCTAACCCTAACGCTAACCCTATCCCTTACCCGAAGCCTTATCCTAACCCGTTCCCTAATCCTAACCCGTACGCTAACAGTAACCCGTACCCTAACACGTACGCTCACCCTAAACCGTTGTCGTACCCTAACCTGTCCCCTAAACCGTCACCGTCCCCTAGCCCTAACCCTAACCCTAACCCTAACCCGAACCATTACCCGAAGCCTTACCCTAACCCGTCCCCTAATCCTTACACGAACGCAATCACTAATCCATATCCTAACACGTACGCTCACCCAAAACAGTTGTCGTGCCCTAAACTGTCCCCTAAACCGTCCCCGTCCCCTAACCCTAACCCTAACCCTAACGCTTACCCGAAGCATTACCCTACCCCGTCCCATAATCCTAAACCGTATGCTAACTCTAACCCATACCCTAACACGTACGCTCACCCTAAACCGTTGTCGTACCCTAACCTGTCCCCTAAACCGTCCCCGTTCACTAACCCTAACCCTAACCCTAACCCTAACCCTAACCCTAACCCTAACCCTTCCCCGAAGCCTTACCCTAACCCATTCCGTAATCCTAACCCGTACGCTAACACTAAACGGTACCCTAACACGTACACTCACGCTAAACATTTGTCGTACACTAACCTGTCCCCTAAACCGTCGCCGTCCCCTAACCCTAACCCTAACCCTAACCCTAACCCTAACCCTTACCTGAAGCCTTACCCTAACCCGTCCCTGAATCCTAACCCGTACGCTAACACTAACCCGTACCCTAACACGTACGTTCACCCTAAACCGTTGTCGTACACTAACCTGTCCCCTAAACCATCCCTGTCCCCTAACCCTAACCCTAATCCTAACCCTAACCCTAAACCTTACCCAAAGCCTTACTCTATACCGTCCCCTAAACCTAACACATACGCTAAGACTAACCCGTACCCTAACACGTACGCTCACACTAAACCGTTCTCTTACCCGAACCTGTCCCCTAAACCGTCCCCGTCCCCTAACCCTAACGCTAACCCTAACCCTAACCCTTACCCGAAGCCTTACCCTAACCCGTCCCCTAATACTAACCCGTATTCTAACTCTAACCCGTACCCTAACACGTACGCTCATCCTAAACCATTGTCGTACCCTAACCTGTCCCCTAAACCGTCCCCGTCCCCTAACCCTAACCCTAACCCTAACCCTAACCCTAAACCTTACCCGAAGCCTTACCCTAACCCGTCCCCTAATCCTTACCCGAACGCTAACACTAACACATACCCTAACACGTACGCTCACCCTAAACCGTTTTCGTACACTAAGCTGTCCCCTAAACCGTCCCCGTCCCCTAACGCTAACCCTAAACCTAACCCTAACCCTTACCCGAAGCCTTACCCTAACCCGTCCCCTAATCCTAACCCGTACGCTAACCATAACCAGTACCCTAACACGTACGCTCACCCTAAACCGTTGTCGTACCCTAACCTGTCCCCTAAACCGTCCCCGTCTCCTAACCCTAACCCTAACCGTAACCCTAACCTGTCCCCTAAACCATCCCCATCCCCTAACCCTAACCCTAACCCTAATCCTTACCTGAAGCCTTACGCTAACTCGTCCCGTAATACTAACACATACGCTAACACTAACTCGTACCCTAACACGTACGCTCACCCTAAACCGTTGTCGTACGCTAACCTGTCCCCTAAACCGTCCCCGTCCCCTAACCCTAAACCTCAACCTAACCCTTACCCGAAGCCTTACCCTAACCCGTCCCCTAATCCTAACACGTACGCTAACACTAACCCGTAGCCTAACACGTACGCGCACCATAAACCGTTGTCGTACTCTAACCTTTCCCCTAAACCTTCCCCGTCCCCTAACACTAACCCTAACCCTAACCCTATCCCTAACCCTTACCCGAAGCCTTACCCTAACCCGTCCCCTAGTCCTAACCCGTACGCTAACACTAAACCATACCCTAACACGTACGCTCACTCTAAACCGTTGTCGTACCGTAACCTGTCCCCTAAACCGTCCCCGTCCCCTAACCCTAACCCTAACCCTAACACTTACCCGAAGCCTTATCCTAACCCGTCCCCTAATCCTAACTCGTACGCTAACAGTAACCCGTAGCCTAACACATACGCTCACCCTAAACCGTTGTCGTACCCTAACCTGCCCCTAAACCGTCACCGTCCCCTAACCCTAACCCTAAACCTAACCCTAACCCGAACCCTTACCCGAAGCCTTACCCTAAACCGTCCCCTAATCCTTACCCGAACGCTAACACTAATCCATACCCTAACACGTACGCTCACCCAAAACTGTTGTCGTGCCCTAAACTGTCCCCTAAACCGTCCCCGTCCCCTAACCCTAACCCTAACCCTAACCCTAACCCTTACCCGAAGCATTACCCTAACCCGTCCCCTAATCCTAACCCGTATGCTAACTCTAACCCGTACCCTAACACGTACGCTCACGCTAAACCGATGTCGTACCCTAACCTGTCCCCTAAACCGTCCCCATTCCCTAACCCTAACCCTAACCCTAAACCTTACCCGAAGCCTTACCCTAACCCGTCCCCTAATCCTAAACCGTACGCAAACACTAACCCGTACACTAACACGTACGCTCACCCTAAACCGTTGTCGTACCCTAACCTGTCCCCTAAACCGTCCCCATCCCCTAAACCTAACCCTAAACCTAACCCTTACCCGAAGCCTTACCCTAACCCGTCCCCTAATACTAACACGTATGCTAACACTATCTCGTACCCTAACACGTACGCTCACCCTAAACCGTTGTCGTACCCTAACCTGTCCCCTAAACCGTCCCCGTCCCCTAACCCTAACCCTAACCCTTACCCTAAGCCTTACCCTAACCCGTCCCCTAATCCTAACCCGTACGCTAACACTAACCCGTAGCCTAACACGTACGCTCACCATAAACTGTTGTCGTACCCTAACATGTCCCCTAAACCATCCCCGTCCCCTAACCCTAACCCTAACCCTAACCCTAACCTTAACGCTTACCCGAAGACTTACCCTAACACGTCCCCTAATCCTAACCCGTACGCTAACACTAAACCGTACCCTAACACGTACGCTCACCCTAAACGGTTGTCGTACCCTAACCTGTCCCCTAAACCGTCCCCGTCCCCTAACCCTAACCCTAACCCTAACCCCAACCCGAACCCTTACCCGAAGCCTTACCCTAACCCGTCCCCTAATCCTTACCCGAACGCTAACACTAATCCATATCCTAACACGTACGCTCACCCAAAACCGTTGTCGTGCGCTAACCTGTCCCCTAAACCGTCCCCGTCCCCTAACCCTAACCCTAACCCTTACCCGAAGCATTACACTAACCCGTCCCCTAATCCTAACCCGTATGCTAACTCTAACCAATACCATAACACGTACGCTCACCCTGAACGGTTGTCGTACCCTAACCTGTCCCCTAAACCGTCCCCGTCCCCTAACCCTTACCCTAACCTTACCCTAACACTTACCCGAAGCCTTACCCTAACCCGTCCCCTAATCCTAACCCGTACGCTAACACTAACCTGTACTCTAACACGTACGCTCACCCTAAACCGTTGTCGTACCCTAACCTGTCCCCTAAACCGTCCCCGTCCCCTAACCCTAACCCTAACCCTTACCCGAAGCCTTACCCTAACCTGTCCCCTAATCCTAACCCTTACGCTAACACTAACCCGTACCCTAACACGTACGCTCACCCTAAACATTTGTCGTACCCTAACCTGTCCCCTAAACCGTCCCCGTCCCCTAACCCTAACACTAACCCTAACCCTAACCCTTAACCAAAGCCTTACACTAACCCGTCCCCTAATCCTAACCCGTATGCTAACTCTAACCCGTACCCTAACACGTACGCACATCCTAAACCGTTGTCGTACCCTAACCTGTCCCCTAAAGCGTCCCCATCCCCTAACCCTAACCCTAACCCTAACCCTAACCCTAAACCTTACCCGAATCCTTACCCTAACACGTCCCCTAATCCTAACCCGTACGCTAACAATAAACCATACCCTAACACGTACGCTCACCCTAAACCGTTGTCGTACACTAACCTCTCCCCTAAACCGTCCCCGTCCCTGTCCCCTAACCCTAAACCTAACCCTAAACCTAACCCTTACCCGAAGCCTTACACTAACACGTCCACTAATCCTAACCCGTAGGCTAACACTAACCCGTACCCTAACACGTATGCTCACCGTAAATAATTGTCGTACCCTAACCTGTCCCCTAAACCGTCCCCGTCCCCTAACCCTAACCCTAACCCTAACACTTACCCAAAGCCTTACCCTAACCCATCCCCTAATACTAACCCATACGCTAACACTAAACCGTACCCTAAAACGTACGCTCACCCTAAACCGTTGTCGTACCCTAACCTGTCCCCTAAACCGTCTCCGTCCCCTAACCCTAACCCTAAACCTAACCCTTACCCGAAGCCTTACCCTAACCCATCCCCTAATCCTAAACCGTACGCTAACACTAAACCGTACCCTAACACGTACGCTCACCCTAAACCGTTGTCGTACCCTAACCTGTCCCCTAAACCTTCCCCGTCCCCTAACACTAACCCTAACCCTAACCCTAACCCTAACCCTTACCCGAAGCCTTACCGTAACCCGTCCCCTAATCCTAACCCGTACACTAACAATAACTTGTACCCTAACACGTACGCTCATCCTAAACCGTTGTCGTATCCTAACCTGTCCCCTAAACCGTCCCCGTACCCTAACACTAACCCTAACCCTAACCCTAACCCTAACCCTTACCCGAAGCCTTACCCTAACCCGTCCCGTAATCCTAACCCGTACGCTAACACTAACCCGTACCCTAACACGTACACTCACCCTAAACAGTTGTCGTACCCTAACCTGTCCCCTAAACCGTCGCCGTCCCCTAACCCTAACCCTAACCCTAACCCTAACCCTAACCCTTACCTGAAGCCTTAACCTAACCCGTCCCTTAATCCTAACCCGTACGCTAACACTAACACGTTCCCTAACACGTACGCTCACCACAACCGTTGTCGTACGCTAACCTGTCCCCTAAACCATCCCCGTCCCCTAACCCTAACACTAATCCTAACCCTAACCCTAAACCTTATACGAAGCCTTACCCTAAGCCGTCCCCTAAACCTAACCCGTACGCTAACACTAACCCGTACCCTAACACGTACGCTCACCATATACCGTTGTCGTACCCGAACCTGTCCGCTAAACCCCCCCCATCCCGTCACCCTAACACTAACCCTAACCCTAACCCTTATCCAAAGCCTTACCCTAAACCGTCCCCTAATCCTAAATCGTACGCTAACACGAACCCGTACCCTAACACTTATGCTCACCCTAAACCGTTGTCGTACCCTAACCTGTCCCCTAAACAGTACCCGTCCCCTAACCCTAACCCTAACCCTAACCCTAAACCTAAACCTTACCCGAAGCCTTACCCTAACCCGTCCCCTAATCCGAACCCGTACGCTAACACTAACCCGTACCCTAACACGTACGCTCACCCTAAACCGTTGTCGTACACTAACCTGTCCTCTAAACCGTCCCCGTCCCCGTCCCCATCCCCTAACCCTAACCCTAACCCTAACCCTTACCCGAAGCCTTACCTAACCCGTCCCCTAATCCTAACCGTAGGCTAACACTAACCCATACCCTAACACGTATGCTCACCCTAAACCGTTGTCGTACCCTAACCTGTCCCCTAAACCGTCCCCGTCCCCTAACACTAACCCTAAACCTAACCCTTACCCGAAGCCTTACACTAACCCGTCCCCTATTCCTAACCCGTACGCTAAAACTTACCAGTACCCTAACACGTACGCTCACCCTAAACCGTGGTCGTACCCTAACCTGTCCCCTAAACCGTCCCCGTCCCCTAACCCTAACCCTAACACTAACACTAACCCGAACCCTTACCCGAAGCCTTACCCTTACACGTCCCCTAATCCTAACCCGTACGCTAACACTAACCCGTACCCTAACACGTACGCTCACCCTAAACATTTGTCGTACCCTAACCTGTACCCTAAACCCTCCCCGTCCCCTAACCCTAACACTAACCCTAACACTAACCCTTACCCAAAGCCTTACCCTAACCCGTCCCCTAATCCTAAATCGTACGCTAACACGAACCCATACCCTAACACTTACGCTCACCCTAAAACGTTGTCGTACCCTAACCTCTCCCCTAAACCGTCCCCATCCCCTAACCCTAACCCTAACCCTAACCCTAACCCTTACCAGAAGCCTTACCCTATCCCGTCCCCTAATCCTAACCCGTATGCTAACTCTAACCCGTACCCTAACACTTACGCTCATCCTAAACCGTTGTTGTACCCTAACCTGTCCCCTAAAGCGTCCCCGTCCCCTAAACCTAACCCTAACCCTAACCCTAACCCTAACCCTAACCCTAAACCTTACCCGAAGCCTTACCCTAAGCCGTCCACTAATCCTAACCCGTACGCTAACAATAACCCGTACCCTAACATGTACACTCACCCTAAACCGTTGTCGTACACTAACCTGTCCCCTAAACCGTCCCCGTCCCCATCCCCTAACCCTAAACCTGACCCTAACCCTAACCCTTACCCGAAGCCTTACCCTAACACGTCCACTAATCCTAACCCGTAGGCTAACACCAACCCGAACCCTAACACGTATGCTCACCCTAAACCGTTGTCGTAACCCAACCTGTCCCCTAAACCGTCCCCGTCCCCTAACCCTAACCCTAACCCTAACCCTAACCCTTACCCGAAGCCTTACCCTAACCCGTCCCCTAATCCTAACACGTACGCTAACACTAACCCGTACCCTAACACGTACGCTCACCCGAAACCGTTGTCGTACCCTAACCTGTCCCCTAAACCGTCCCCGTCCCCTAACCCTAACCCTAAACCAAACCCTTACCCGAAGCCTTACCCTAACCCATCACCTAATCCTAACCCGTACGCTAACACTAAACCGTACCCTAACACGTACGCTCACCCTAAACTGTTGTCGTACCCTAACCTGTCCCCTAAAACTTCCCCGTCCCCTAACACTAACCCTAACCCTAACCCTAACCCTAACCCTTACCCGAAGCCTTACCGTAACTCGTTCCCTAATCCTAACCCGTACACTAACAATAACCTGTACCCTAACACGTACGCTCACCCTAAACCGTTGTCGTATCCTAACCTGTCCCCTAAACCGTCCCCATCACCTAACACTAACCCTAACCCTAACCCTAACCCTAACCATTACCCGAAGCCTTACACTAACCCGTCCCGTAATCCTAACCCGTATGCTAACACTAACCCGTACCCTAACACGTACACTCACCCTAAACCGATGTCGTACCCTAACCTGTCCCCTAAACCGTCACCGTCCCCTAACCCTAACCCTAACCCTAACACTAACCCGAACCCTTACCCGAAGCCTTACCCTTACCCATCCCCTAATCCTAACCCGTACGCTAACACTAACCCGTACCCTAACACATACGCTCACCCTAAATATTTGTCGTACCCTAACCTGTACCCTAAACCCTCCCCGTCCCCTAACCCTAACACTAACCCTAACCCTAACCCTTTCCCAAAGCCTTACCCTTACCCGTCCCCTAATCCTAAATCGTACACTAACACGCACCCGTACCCTAACACTTACGCTCACCCTAAACCGTTGTCGTACCCTAACCTCTCCCCTAAACCGTCCCCATCCCCTAACCCTAACCCTAACCCTAACCCTAACCCTTACCCGAAGCCTTACACTAACCCGTCCCCTAATCCTAACCCGTATGCTAACTCTAACCCGTACCCTAACACGTACATTCATCCTAAACCGTTGTTGTACCCTAACCTGTCCCCTAAAGCATCCCCGTCCCCTAACCCTAACCCTAACCCTAACCCTAACCCTAAATCTTACCCGAAGCCTTACCCTAACCCGTCCCCTAATCCTAACCCGTACGCTAACAATAACCCGTACCCTAACACGTACGCTCACCCTAAACCGTTGTCGTACACTAACCTATCCCCTAAACCGTCCCCGTCCCCGTCCCCTAACCATAAACCTAACCCTAACCCTAACCCTTACCCGAAGCCTTACCCTAACACGTCCACTAATCCTAACCCGTAGGCTAACACTAACCCGAACCCTAACACGTATGCTCACCCTAAACCGTTGTCGTAACCCAACCTGTCCCCTGAACCGTCCCTGTCCCCTAACCCTAACCCTAACCCTAACCCTAAACCTAACCCTTACCTGAAGCCTTACCCTAACCCGTCCCCTAATCCTAACCCGTACGCTAACACTAAACCGTACCCTAACACGTACGCTCACCCGAAACCGTTGTCATACCCTAACCTGTCCCCTAAACCGTCCCCGTCACCTAACCCTAACCCTAAACCTAACCCTTACCCGAAGCCTTACCCTAACCCATCCCCTAATCCTAACCCGTACGCTAACACTAAACCGTACCCTAACACGTACGCTCACCCTAAACTGTTGTCGTACCCTAACCTGTCCCCTAAAACTTCCCATTCCCCTAACACTAACCCTAACCCTAACCCTAACCCTAACCCTTACCCGAAGCCTTACCGTAACCCGTCCCCTAATCCTAACCCGTACACTAACAATAACCTGTACCCTAACACGTACGCTCACCCTAAACTGCTGTCGTATCCTAACCTGTCCCCTAAACCGTCCCCATCCCCTAACACTAACCCTAACCCTAACCCTAACCCTAACCCTTACCCGAAGCCTTACACTAACCCGTCCCGTAATCCTAACCCGTACGCTAACACTAACCCGTACCCTAACACGTACACTCACCCTAAACCGTTGTCGTACCCTAACATGTCCCCTAAACCGTCCCCGTCCCCTAAACCTAACCCTAAACCTAACCCTAACGCTAACCCTTACCCGAAGCCTTACCCTAACCCGTCCCCTAATCCTAACCCGTACACTAACAATAACCTGTACCCTAACATGTATGCTCACCCTAAACCGTTGTCGTACCCTAACCTGTCCCCTAAACCGTCCCCGTCCCCTAACACTAACCCTAACCCTAACCCTAATTCTAACCCTTACCCGAAGCCTTACCCAAACCCGTCCTGTAATCCTAACCCGTAGGCTAACACTAAACCGTACCCTAACACGTACACTCACCCTAAACAGTTGTCGTACACTAACCTGTCCCGTAAACCGTCGCCGTCCCCTAACCCTAACCCTAACCCTAACCCTAACCCTAACCCTAACCCTTACCTGAAGCCTTAACCTAATCCGTCCCTTAATCCTAACCCGTACGCTAACACTAACCCGTACCCTAACATGTCCGCTCACCACAATCGTAGTCGTACCCTAACCTGTCCCCTAAACCATCCCCGTCCCCTAACACTAACCCTAATCCTAACCCTAACCCTAAACCTTATCCGAAGCCTTACGCTAAACCGTCCCCTAAACCTAACCCGTACGATAACACTAACCCGTACCCTAACACGTACGCTCACCCTATACCGTTGTCGTACCCGAACCTGTCCCCTAAACCGTCACCGTCTCCTAACCCTAACACTAAACCTAACACTAACCCGAACCCTTACCCGAAGCCTTACACTTACCCGTCCCCTAATCCTAACCCGTACGCTAACACTAACCCGTACCCTAACACGTACGCTCACCCTAAACATTTGTCGTACCCTAACCTGTCCCCTAAACCCTCCCCGTCCCCTAACCCTAACACTATCCCTAACCCTAACACTTACCCAAAGCCTTACCCTAACCCGTCCCCTAATCCTAAAGCGTACGCTAACACGAACCCGTACCCTAACACTTACGCTCACCCTAAACCGTTATCGTACATTAACCTCTCCCTTAAACCGTACCCATCCCCTAACACTAACCCTAACCCTAAACCTCAACCTAACTCTTACCCGAAGCCTTACCCTAACCCGTCCCCTAATCCTAACACGTACGCTAACACTAACCCGTAGCCTAACACGTACGCGCACCATAAACCGTTGTCGTACTCTAACCTTTCCCCTAAACCTTCCCCGTCCCCTAACACTAACCCTAACCCTAACCCTAACCCTAACACTTACCCGAAGCATTACCCTAACCCGTCCCCTAATCCTAACCCGTACGCTAACACTAAACCATACCCTAACACGTACGCTCACTCTAAACCGTTGTCGTACCGTAAACTGTCCCCTAAACCGTCCCCGTCCCCTAACCCTAACCCTAACCCTAACCCTTACCCGAAGCCTTATCCTAACCCTTCCCCTAATCCTAACTCGTACACCAACAGTAACCCGTAGCCTAACACGTACCCTCACCCTAAACCGCTGTCGTACCCTAACCTGCCCCTAAACCGTCACCGTCCCCTAACCCTAACCCTAAACCTAAACCTAACCCGAACCCTTACCCGAAGCCTTACCCTAACCCGTCCCCTAATCCTTACCCGAACGCTAACACTAATCCATACCCTAACACGTACGCTCACCCAAAACTGGTGTCGTGCCCTAAACTGTCCCCTAAACCGTCCCCGTCCCCTAACCCTAACCCTAACCCTAACCCTAAACCTTACCCGAAGCATTACCCTAACCCGTCCCCTAATCCTAACCCGTATGCTAACTCTAACCCGTACCCTAACACGTACGCTCACGGTAAACCGATGTCGTACCCTAACCTGTCCCCTAAACCGTCCCCATTCCCTAACCCTAACCCTAACCCTAACCCTAACCCTAACCCTTACCCGAAGCCTTACACTAACCCGTCCCCTAATCCTAAACCGTACGCAAACACTAACCCGTACACTAACACGTCCGCTCACCCTAAACCGTTGTGGTACCCTAACCTGTCCCCTAAACCGTCCCCATCCCCTAAACCTAACCCTAAACCTAACCCTTACCCGAAGCCTTACCCTAACCCGTCCCCTAATACTAACACGTATGCTAACACTATCTCGTACCCTAACACGTACGCTCACCATAAACCGTTGTCGTACCCTAACCTGTCCCCTAAACCGTCCCCGTCCCCTAACCCTAACCCTAACCCTAACCGTTACCCTAAGCCTTACCCTAACCCGTCCCCTAATCCTAACCCGTACGCTAACACTAACCCGTAGCCTAACACGTACGCTCACCATAAACCGTTGTCGTACCCTAACATGTCCCCTAAACCATCCCCGTCCCCTAACCCTAACCCTAACCCTAACCCTAACCTTAACGCTTACCCGAAGACTTACCCTAACACGTCCCCTAATACTAACCCATACGCTAACACTAAACCGTACCCTAACACGTACGCACACCCTAAGCCGTTGTCGTACCCTAACCTGTCCCCTAAACCGTCCCCGTCCCCTAACCCTAACCCTAGCCCTAACCCTAACCCTAACCCGAACCCTTACCCGAAGCCTTACCCTAACCCGTCCCCTAATCCTTACCCGAACGCTAACACTAATCCATATCCTAACACGTACGCTCACTCAAAACCGTTGTCGTGCCCTAACCTGTCCCCTAAACCGTCCCCGTCCCCTAACCCTAACCCTAACCCTAACCCTTACCCGAAGCATTACACTAACCCGTCCCCTAATCCTAACCCGTATGCTAACTCTAACCCATACCCTAACACGTACGCTCACCCTGAACCGTTGTCGTACCCTAACCTGTCCCCTAAACCGTCCCCGTTACCTAACCCTAACCCTAACCCTAACCCTAACCCTTACCCGAAGCCTTACACTAACCCGTCCCCTAATCCTAACCCGTACGCTAAAACTAACCCGTACACTAACACGTACGCTCACCCTAAACCGTTGTCGTACCCTAACCTGTCCCCTAAACCGTACCCATCCCCTAACCCTAACCCTAACCCTAACCCTAAACCTAAACCTTACCCGAAGCCTTACCCAAACCCGTCCCCTAATCCGACCCCGTACGCTAACACTAACCCGTACCCTAACACGTACGCTCACCCCAAACCGTTGTCGTACACTAACCTGTCCTCTAAAACTTCCCCGTCCCTGTCCCCTACCCCTAACCCTAACCCTTACCCTAACCCTTACCGAAACCTTACCCTAACCCGTCCCCTAATCCTAACCCGTAGGCTAACACTAACCCATACCCTAACACGTATGCTCACCCTAAACTGTTGTCGTACCCTAACCTGTCCCCTAAACCGTCCCCGTCCCCTAACCCTTACCCTAACCTTACCCTAACACTTACCCGAAGCCTTACCCTAACCCGTCACCTAATCCTAACCCGTACGCTAACACTAACCTGTACTCTAACACGTACGCTCACCCTAAACCGCTGTCGTACCCTAACCTGTCCCCTAAACCGTCCCCGTCCCCTAACCCTAACCCTAATCCTAACCCTTACCCGAAGCCTTACCCTAACCCGTCCCCTAATCCTAATCCGTACGCTAACACTAACCCGTACCCTAACACGTACGCTCACCCTAAACATTTGTCGTACCCTAACCTGTCCCCTAAACCGTCCCCGTCCCCTAACCCTAACACTAACCCTAACCCTAACCCTTAACCAAAGCCTTACACTAACCCGTCCCCTAATCCTAACCCGTATGCTAACTCTAACCCGTACCCTAACACGTACGCTCATCCTAAACCGTTGTCGTACCCTAACCTGTCCCCTAAAGCGTCCCCGTCCCCTAACCCTAACCCTAACCCTAACCCTAACCCTAAACCTTACCCGAAGCCTTACCCTAACCCGTCGCCTAATCCTAACCCGTACGCTAACAATAAACAGTACCCTAACACGTACGCTCACCCTAAACCGTTGTCGTACACTAACCTCTCCCCTAAACCGTCCCCGTCCCCGTCCCCTAACCCTAAACCTAACCCTAAACCTAACCCTTACCCGAAGCCTTACACTAACACGTCCACTAATCCTAACCCGTAGGCTAACACTAACCCGTACCCTAACACGTATGCTCACCGTAAACCGTTGTCGTACCCTAACTTGTCCCCCAAACCGTCCCCGTCCCCTAACCCTAACCCTAACCCTAACACTTACCCAAAGCCTTACCCTAACCCGTCCCCTAATCCTAACCCGTACGCTAACACTAACCCGTACCCTAACACGTACGCTCACCCTAAACCGTTGTCGTACCCTAACCTGTCCCCTAAACCGTCCCCGTCCCCTAACCCTAACCCTAAACCTAACCCTTACCCGAAGCCTTACCCTAACCCATCCCCTAATCCTAAACCGTACGCTAACACTAAACCGTACCCTAACACGTACGCTCACCCTAAACCGTTGTCGTACCCTAACCTGTCCCCTAAACCTTCCCCGTCCCCTAACACTAACCCTAACCCTAAACCTAACCGTAACCCTTACCCGAAGCCTTACCGTAACCCGTCCCCTAATCCTAACCCGTACACTAACAATAACCTGTACCCTAACACGTACGCTCACCCTAAACCGTTGTCGTATCCTAACCTGTCCCCTAAACCGTCCCCGTCCCCTAACACTAACCCTAACCCTAACCCTAACCCTAACCCTTACCCGAAGCCTTACCCTAACCCGTCCCGTAATCCTAACCCGTACGCTAACACTAACCCGTACCCTAACACGTACACTCACCCTAAACAGTTGTCGTACCCTAACCTGTCCCCTAAACCGTCGCCGTCCCCTAACCCTAACCCTAACCCTAACCCTAACCCTAACCCTTACATGAAGCCTTAACCTAACCCGTCAATTAATCCTAACCCGTACGCTAACACTAACCCTTTCCCTAACACCTACGCTCACCACAACCGTTGTCGTACCCTAACCTGTCCCCTAAACTATCCCCGTCCCCTAACCCTAACCCTAATCCTAACCCTAACCCTAAACCTTATACGAAGTCTTACCCTAAGCCGTCCCCTAAACCTAACCCGTACGCTAACACTAACCCGTACCCTAACACGTACGCTCACCATATACCGTTGTCGTACCCGAACCTGTCCGCTAAACCGTCCCCATCCCCTCACCCTAACACTAACCCTAACCCTAACCCTTACCCAAAGCCTTACCCTAACCCGTCCCCTAATCCTAAATCGTACGCTAACACGAACCCGTACCCTAACACTTACGCTCACCCTAAACCGTTGTCGTACCCTAACCTGTCCCCTAAACAGTACCCGTCCCCTAACCCTAACCCTAACCCTAACCCTAAACCTAAACCTTACCCGAAGCCTTACCCTAACCCGTCCCCTAATCCGAACCCGTACGCTAACACTAACCCGTACCCTAACACGTACGCTCACCCTAAACCGTTGTGGTACACTAACCTGTCCTCTAAACCGTCCCCGTCCCCGTCCCCGTCCCCTAACCCTAACCCTAACCCTTACCCGAAGCCTTACCCTAACCCGACCCCTAATCCTAACCGTAGGCTAACACTAACCCATACCCTAACACGTATGCTCACCCTAAACCGTTGTCGTACGCTAACCTGTCCCCTAAACCGTCCCCGTCCCCTAACACTAACCCTAAACCTAACCCTTACCAGAAGCCTTACACTAACCCGTCCCCTATTCCTAACCCGTACGCTAACACTTACCAGTACCCTAACACGTACGCTCACCCTAAACCGTTGTCGTACCCTAACCTGTCCCCTAAACCGTCACCGTCCCCTAACCTTAACCCTAACACTAACACTAACCCGAACCCTTACACGAAGCCTTACGCTTACCCTTCCCCTAATCCTAACCCGTACGCTAACACTAACCCGTACCCTAACACGTACGCTCACCCTAAACATTTGTCGTACCCTAACCTGTACCCTAAACCCTCCCCGTCCCCTAACCCTAACACTAACCCTAACCCTAACCCTTACCCAAAGCCTTACCCTAACCCGTCCCCTAATCCTAAATCGTACGCTAACACGAACCCGTACCCTAACACTTACGCTCACCCTAAACCGTTGTCGTACCCTAACCTCTCCCCTAAACCGTCCCCATCCCCTAACCCTAACCCTAACCCTACCCCTAACCCTTACCCGAAGCCTTACCCTAACCCGTCCCCTAATCCTAACCCGTATGCTAACTCTAACCCGTACCCTAACACGTACGCTCATCCTAAACCGTTGTTGTACCCTAACCTGTCCCCTAAAGCGTCCCCGTCCCCTAACCCTAACCCTAACCCTAACCCTAACCCTTACCCGAAGCCTTACCCTAACCCGTCCCCTAATCCTAACCCGTACGCTAACACTAACCCGTACCCTAACACGTACGCTCACCCGAAACCGTTGTCGTACCCTAACCTGTCCCCTAAACCGTCCCCGTCCCCTAACCCTAACCCTAAACCTAACCCTTACCCGAAGCCTTACACTAACCCATCCCCTAATCCTAACCCGTACGCTAACACTAAACCGTACCCTAACACGTACGCTCACCCTAAACTGTTGTCGTACCCTAACCTGTCCCCTAAAACTTCCCCGTCCCCTAACACTAACCCTAACCCTAACCCTAACCCTAACCCTTACCCGAAGCCTTACCCTAACCCGTCCCCTAATCCTAATCCGAACGCTAACACTAACCCGTACCCTAACACGTACGCTCAGCCTAAATTTTTGTCGTACCCTAAACTGTCCCCTAAACCGTCCCCGTCCCCTAACCCTAACACTAACCCTAACCCTAACCCTAACCCTTACCTGAAGCCTTACCCTAACCCGTCCCGTAATCCTAAACCGTACGCTAACACTAACCCATACCCTAACACGTACACTCACCCTAAACAGTTGTCGTACACTAACCTGTCCCCTAAACCCTCCCCGTCCCCTAACCCTAACCCTAAGCCTTACCGTAACCCTTACCCGAAGCCTTACCTTAACCCGTCCCCTAATCCTAACCCGTACGCTAACACTAACCTGTAGCCTAACACGTACGCTCACCCTAAACCGTTGTCGTACACTAACCTGTCCCCTAAACCGTCCCCGTCCCCGTCCCCTAACCCTATCCCTAACCCTAACCCTAACCATTACCCGAAGCCTTACCCTAACCCGTCCCCTAATCCTAACCCGTAGGCTAACACTAACCCATACCCTAACACGTATGCTCACCCTAAACCGTTGTCCTACCCTAACCTGTCCCCTAAACCGTCCCCGTCCCCTAACCCTAACCCTAACCCTTACCTGAAGCCTTACCCTAACCCGTCCCCTAATCCTAACCCGTACGCTAACACTAACCCGTACCCTAACACGTATGCTCACCCTAAACCGTTGTCGTACCCTAACCTGTCCCCTAAACCGTCCCCGTCCCCTAACCCTAACCCTAAACCTAACCCGAAGCCTTACCCTAACCCGTCCCCTAATCCTAACCCGTACGCTAACACTAAACCGTACCCTAACACGTACGCTCACCCTAAACCATTGTCGTACACTCACCTGTCCCCTATACCGTCCCCGTCCCCGTCCCCTAACCCTAACCCTAACCCTAACCCTAACACTTACCCGAAGCCTTACCGTAACCCATCCCCTAATCCTAACCCGTACGCTAACACTAAACCGTACCCTAACACATACGCACACCCTAAACCGTTGTGGTACACTAACCTGACCTCTAAACCGTCCCCGTCTCCTAACTCTAAACCTAACCCTAACCCTAACCCTGACTCTTACCCGAAGCCTTACCCTAACCCGTCCTCTAATCCTAACCCGTACGCAAACACTAATCCGTACCCTAACAAGTACGCTCACGCTAAACCGTTGTCGTACCCTAACCTGTCCCCTAAACCGTCCCCGTCCCCTAACCCTAACCCTAAACCTAACCCTTACCCGAAGCCTAACCCTAACCCGTCCCCTAATCCTAAACCGTACGCTAATAATAACCCGTACCCTAACACGTACGCTCACCCTATACCGTTTTAGTACACTAACCTGTCCCCTAAACCGTCGCCGTCCACTAACACTAACCCTAACCCTAACCCTAAACCTAACCCTTACCTGAAGCCTTAACCTAACCCGTCCCTTAATCCTAACCCGTACGCTAACACTAACCCGTACCCTAACACATACGCTCACCCTAAACCGTTGTCGTACCCTAACCTGTCCCCTAAACCATACCCGTCCCCTAACACTAACCCGAATCCTAACCCTAACCCTAACCCTTATCCGAAGCCTTACCATAAACCGTCCCCTAAACCTAACCCGTACGCTAACACTAACCCATAACCTAACACGTACGCTCACCCTAAACCGTTGTCGTACCCGGACCTGTCCCCTAAACCGTCCCCGTCCCCTAACCCTAACCCTAACCCTAACCCTAACACTTACCCGAAGCCTTACACTAACCCGTCCCCTATTCCTAACCCGTACGCTAACACTAACCAGTACCCTAACACGTACGCTCACCCTAAACCGTTGTCGTACCCTAACCTGTCCCTTAAACCGTCACCGTCCCCTAAACCTAACCCTAACCCTAACCCTAACCGAACCCTTACCCGAAGACTTACCCTAACCCGTCCCCTAATCCTAACCCGTACGCTAACACTAACCCGTACCCTAACACGTACGCTCTCCCTAAACATTTGTCGTACCCTAACCTGTCACCTAAACCGTCCCCGTCCTCTAACCCTAACCCTATCCCTAACCCTAAACCTTACCCGAAGCCTTACCCTAACCCGTCCCCTAATCCTTACCCGAATGCTAACACTAATCCATACCCAAACACGTACGCTCACCCAAAACCGTTGTTGTACCCTAACCTGTCCCATAAACCGTCCCCGTCCCCTAACCCTAACCCTAACCCTAAACCTAACCCTTACTCGAAGCCTTACCCTAACCCGTCCCCTAATCCTAACCCGTATGCTAACTCTAACCCGTACCCTAACACGTACGCTCACCCTAAACCGTTGTCGTACCCTAACCTGTCCCCTAAACCGTCCGCATTCCCTAACCCTAACCCTAACCCTAACCAAAACCCTAAACCTTACCCGAAGGCTTACATTCACCCGTCTCCTAATCCTAAACCGTACGCTAACACTAACCTGTACCCTCACACGTACGCTCACCCTAAACCGTTGTCGTACACTAACCTGTCCCCTAAACCGTCCCCGTCCCCTAACCCTAACCCTAACCCTAACTCTAACCCTAACACTTACCCGAAGCCTTACCCCAACCCGCCCCCTAATCCTAACCCATACGATAACACTAACCCGTACCCTAACACGTACGCTCACCCTAAACCGTTGTCATACCCTAACCTGTCCCCTAAACCGTCCCATTCCCTAAACCTAACCCTAACCCTAACCAAAACCCTAAACCTTACCCGAAGCATTACACTCACCCGTCCCCCAATCCTAACCAGTACGCTAACACTAACCTGTACCCTCACACGTACGCTCACCCTAAACAGTTGTCGTACCCTAACCTGTGCCCTAAACCGTCCCCGTCCCCTAACCCTAACCCTAACCCTAACC
Organism: Phocoena phocoena; assembly: GCF_963924675.1. Lineage (NCBI taxonomy): Eukaryota > Metazoa > Chordata > Mammalia > Artiodactyla > Phocoenidae > Phocoena > Phocoena phocoena. Next base: position 982,900 of record NW_027077445.1, read on the forward strand.
CTTACCCGAAGCCTTACACTAACCCGTCCCCTAATCCTAACCCGTACGCTAACACTAACCCGTACCCTCACACGTACGCTCAGCCTAAACATTTGTCGTACCCTAACCTGTCCCCTAAACCGTCCCCGTTCCCTAACCCTAACACTAACGCTAACCCTAAACCTAACCCTTACTCGAAGCCTTACCCTAACCCGTCCGGTAATCCTAACTCTTACGCTAACACAAACCCGTACCATAACACGTACACTCACCCTAAAGAGTTGTCGTACCCTAACCTGTCCCCTAAACCGTCGCCGTCCCCTAACCCTAACCCTAACCCTAACCCTAAATCTTACCTGAAGCCTTACCCTAACCCGTCCCTTAATCCTAACCTGTACGCTAACACTAACCTGTACCCTAACACGTACGCTCACCCTAAACCTTTGTCGTACCCTAACCAATCCCCTAAACCATCACCGTCCCCTAACCCTAACCCTAATCCTAACCCTAACCCTAACCCTTACCCGAAGCCTTACACTAACCCGTCCCCTAATCCTAACCTGTACGCTAACACTAACCCGTAGCCTAACATGTACGCTCAACCTAAACCGTTGTCGTACCCTAACCTGTCCCCTAAACCATCCCCGTCCCCTACCCCTAACCCTAACCCTAACCCTTACCCTTACCCGAAGCCTTACCCTAAACCGTCCCCTAATCCTAACCGGTACGCTAACACTAACACGTACCCTAACACGTACGCTCACGCTAATACGTTGTCGTACCATAACCTGTCCCCTATACCGTCCCCGTCCCCTAACCCTAACCCTAACCCTAACCCTAACCTTAACCCTAACCCTTACCCGAAGCCTTACCCTAACTCGTCCCATAAGCCTAACCCATACGCTAACACTAACCCATACCCTAACACGTATGCTCACCCTAAACCGTTGTCGTACACTAACCTGTCCCCTAAACCGTCCCCGTCCCCTAGCCCTAACCCTAACCCTAACCCTTACCCGAAGCCTTACTCTAACCCGTCCCCTAATCCTAACCCGTACGCTAACCTTAACCAGTACCCTAACACGTACACTCACCCTAAACCGTTGTCGTACCCTAAACTGTCCCCTAAACCGTCCCCGTCCCGTAACCCTAACCCTAACCCTAACCCTAACCCTTACCCGAAGCCTTACGCTAACCCGTCCCCTAATCCTAACCCGTACGCTAACACTAACCCGTAGCCTAACACGTACGCTCACCCTAAACCGTTGTCGTACCCTAACCTATCCCCTAAACAGTCCCCGTCCCCTAACACAAACCCTAACCCTAACCCTGACCCTAATCCTTACCTGAAGCCTTACGCTAACTCGTCCCGTAATCCTAACCCGTACGCTAACACTAACCCGTACCCTAACACGTACGCTCACCCTAAACTGTTGTCTTACCCTAACATGTTCCCTAAACCGTCCCCGTCCCCTAACCCTAACCCTAAACCTAACCCTAACGCTAACCCTTACCCGAAGCCTTACACTAACCCGTCCCCTAATCCTAACCCGTACGCTAATAATAACCCGTACCCTAACACGTACGCTCACCCTAAACGTTTGTCGTACCCTAACCTGTCCCCTAAACCGTCGCCGTCCCGTAACACTAACCCTAACCCTTACCCTAACCCTAACCTTTACCTGAAGCCTTAAACTAACCCGTCCCTTAATCCTAACCCGTACGCTAACACTAACCCGTACCTTAACACGTACGCTCACACTAAACCGTTGTCGTACCCTAACCTGTCCCCTAAACCATCCCCGTCCCCAAACACTAACCCTAATCCTAACCCTAAGCCTAACCCTTATCCGAAGCCTTACCCTAAACCGTCCCCTAAACCTAACCCGTACGCTAACACTAACCCGTACCCTAACACGTACGCTCACCCTAAACCATTGTCGTACCCGGACCTGTCCCCTAAACCGTCCCCGTCCCCTAACCCTAACCCTAACCCTAACCCTAACCCTTACCCGAAGCCTTACACTAACCCGTCCCGTATTCCTAACCCGTACGGTAACACTAACCAGTACCCTAACACGTACGCTCACCCTAAACCGTTGTCGTACCCTAACCTGTCCCCTAAACCGTCCCCGTCCCCTAACCCTAACACTAACCCTAACCTTAACCCTTACCCAAAGCCTTACTCTAACCCGTCCCCTAATCCTAAAGCGTACGCTAACACGAACCCGTACCCTAACACTTACGCTCACCCTAAACCGTTGTCGTACCCTAACCTCTCCCTTAAACCCTCTCCATCCCCTAACCCTAACCCTAACCCTAAACCTAACCCTAACCCTTACCCGAAGCCTTACCCTAACCCGTCCCCTAATCCTAACCCGTACGCTAACAGTAACCCGTACCCTAACACGTACGCTCACTCTAAACAGTTGTCGTACACTAACCTGTTCCCTAAACCGTCCCTGTCCCCTAATCCTAACCCTAACCCTAACCATAACCCTAACCCTTACCCGAAGCCTTAACCTAACCCATCCCCTAATCCTAACCCGTACGCTAACACTAACCCATACGCTAACACGTACGCTCACCCTAAACCGTTGTCGTACCCTAACCTGTCCCCTAAACCGTCCCCGTCCCCTAACCCTAACCCTAACCCTAACCCTACCCCTAACACTTACCCGAACCCTTACCCTAACCCGCCCCCTAATCCGAACCCATACGATAACACTAACACGTACCCTAACACGTACGCTCACCCTAAACCGTTGTCGTACCCTAACCTGTCCCCTAAACCGTCCCCATTCCCTAAACCTAACCCTAACCCTAACCAAAACCCTGAACCTTACCCGAAGCCTTACACTAACCCGTCCCCTAATCCTAACCCGTACGCTAAGACTAACCTGTACCCTCACACGTACGCTCACCTTAAACCGTTGCCGTACCCGAACCTGTCCCCTAAACCGTACCCATCCGCTAACCCTAACATTAACCCTAACCCTAACCCTAACCCCTACCCAAAGCCTTACACTAACCCATCCCTTTATCCTAACCCGTATGCTAACCCTAACCCGTACCCTAACACGTACGCTCACCCTAAACAATTGTCGTACACTAACCTGTACCCTAAATCATCCCCGACCCCTATCCCTAACCCTAACCCTAACCCTAACCCTTACCCGAAGCCTTACACTAACCCGTCCCCTAATCCTAACCGGTACGCTAACACTAACACGTACCCTAACACACACGCTCACCCTAAAATGTTGTCGTACCATAACCTGTCCCCTAAAACGTCCCCGTCCCCTAACCCTAACCCTAACCATAACCCTAACCCTAACCCTTACCCGAAGCCTTACCCTAACCCGTCCCCTAATCCTAACCCATACGCTAACCATAACCAGTACCCTAACACGTACACTCACCCTAAACCTTTGTCGTACCCTAACCTGTCCCCTAAACCGTCCCCGTCCCCTAACCCTAACCCTAACCCTAACCCTAACCCTTACCCGAAGGCCTTACCCTAACCCGTCCCCTAATCCTAACCCGTACGCTAACACTAACCCGTAGCCTAACACGTACGCTCACCCTAAAACGTTGTCGTACCCTAACCTGTCCCCTAAACCGTCCCCGTCCCCTAACCCTAACCCTAACCCTAACCCTAACCCTAATACTTACCTGAAGACTTACGCTAACTCGTCCCGTAATCCTAACCCGTACGCTAACACTAACCCGTACCCTAACACCTACGCTCACCCTAAAGCGTTGTCGTACCCTAACATGTCCCCTAAACCGTCCCCGTCCCCTAACCCTAACCCTAAACCTAACCCTAACGCTAACCCTTACCCGAAGCCTTACCCTAACCCGTACCCTAATCCTAACCCATACGCTAACAATAACCCATACCCTAACATGTACACACACCCTAAACAGTTGTCGTACCCTAACCTGTCCCCTAAACCGTCGCCGTCCCCTAACCCTAACCCTAGCCCTAACCCTAACCCTAACCCTTACCTGAAGCCTTAACCTAACCCGTGCCTTAATCCTAACCCGTACGCTAACACTAACCCGTACCCTAAAATGTACGCTCACCCTAAACCGTTGTCGTACCCTTACCTGTCCCCTAAACCATCCCCGTCCCCTAACCCTAACCCTAATCCTAACCATAACCCTAACCCTTATCCGAAGCCTTACCCTAAACCACCCCTAAACCTAACCCGTACGCTAACACTAACCCGTACCCTAACACGTACGCTCACACTAAACCGTTGTCGTACCCGAACCTGTCCCCTAAACCGTCCCCGTCCCCTAACCCTAACCCTAACCCAAACCCTAACCCTTACCCGAAGCCTTACCCTAACCCGTCCCCTATTCCTAACCCGTACGATAACACTAACGAGTACCCTAACACGTACGCTCACCCTAAACCGTTGTCGTACCCTAACCTGTCGCCTAAACCGTCACCGTCCCCTAACCCTAACCCTAACCCTAACCCTAACCCTAAACCGAACCCTTACCCGAAGCCTTACCCTAACCCGTCCCCTAATCCTATCCCGTACGCTAACACTAACCCGTACCCTAACACGTACGCTCACCCTAAACATTGGTCGTACCCTAACCTGTCCCCTAAACCGTCCCTGTCCCCTAACCCTAACACTAACCCTAACCCTTACCCAAAGCCTTACCCTAACCCGTCCCCTAATCCTAAATCGTACGCTAACACGAACCTGTACCTTGATAATTACGCTCACCCTAACCCGTTGTCGTAACCTAACCTCTCCCTTAAACCGTCTCCATCCCCTAACCCTAACCCTAACCTTAAACCTAACCCTAACACTTACCCGAAGCCTTACCCTAACCCACCCCCTAATTCTAACCCGTACGCTAACACTAACCCATACCCTAACACATACGCTCACCCTAAACCATTGTCGTACCCTTACCTGTCCCCTAAACCGTCCCCGTCCCCTAACCCTAACCCTAACCCTAACCCTAACCCTTACCCGAAGCCTTACTCTAACCCGTCCCCTAATCCTAACACGTACGCTAACCATAACCAGTACCCTAATACGTACGCTCACCCTAAAACATTGTCGTACCCTAACCTGTCCCCTAAACCGTCCCCGTCCCCAAACCCTAACCCTAACCCTAACCCTAACCCTTACCCGAAGCCTTACCCTAACCCGTCCCCTAATCCTAAACCGTACGCTAACACTAACCCGTAGCCTAACACGTACGCTCAACCTAAACCGTTGTCGTACCCTAACATGTCCCCTAAACAGTTCCCGTCCCCTAAACCTAACCCTAAACCAAACCCTAACGCTAACACTTACCCGAAGCCTTACACTAACCCGTCCCCTAATCCTAACCCGTACGCTAACAATAACCCGTACCCTAACACGTACGCTCACTGTAAAGAGTTGTCGTACCCTAACCTGTCCCCTAAACCGTCCTCGTCCCCTAACACTAACCCTAACCCTAACCCTAACCCTAACCCTTACCTGAAGCCTTAACTTAACCCGTCCCTTAATCCTAAACCATACGCTAACACTAACCCGTACCCTAACACGTACGCTCACCCTAAACCGTTGTCGTACCCTCACCTATCCCCTAAACCATCCCTGTCCCCTAAACCTAACCCTAATCCTAACCCTAACCGTTATCCGAAGCCTTACCCTAAACCGTCCCCTAAACCTAAACCGTACGCTAACACTAACCCGTACCCTAACACGTACGCTCACCCTAAACCGTTGTCGTACCCGAACCTGTCCCCTAAACCGTCCCCGTCCCCTAACCATAACCCTAACCCTAACCCTAACCCTTACCCGAAGCCTTACCCTAACCCGTCCCCTATTCCTAACCCGTACGCTAACACTAATCAGTACCCTAACACGTACGCTCACCCTAAACCGTTGTCGTACCCTAACCTGTGGCCTAAACCGTCACCGTCCCCTAACCCTAACCGTAACCCTAACCCTAACCCGAACCCTTACCCGAAGCCTTACCCTAACCCGTCCCCAAATCCTAACCCGTACGCTAACACTAACCCGTACCCTAACACGTACGCTCACCCTAAACATTTGTCGTACCCTAACCTGTCCCCTAAATCGTCCTCGTCCCCTAACCCTAACACTAACCCTAACCCTAACCCTTACCCAAAGCCTTACCCTAACCCGTCCCCTAATCCTAAATCGTACGCCAACACGAACCCGTACCATAACACTTACGCTCACCCTAAACCGTTGTCGTACCCTAACCTCTCCCTTAAACCGTCCCCATCCCCTAACCCTAACCCTAATCCTTAACCTAACCCTAACCCTTACCCGAAGCCTTACCCTAACCCGTCCCCTAATCCTAACCCGTACGCTAACAGTAACCCGTACGCTAACACGTACGCTCACTCGAAACCGTTGTCGTACCCTAACCTGTTCCCTAAACCGTCCCTGTCCCCTAACCCTAACCCTAACGCTAACCCTAACAATAAACCTTACCCGAAGCCTTACACTAACCCGTCCCCTAATCCTTACACGAACGCTAACACTAATCCATACCCTAACACGTACGCTCACCCAAAACCGTTGTCCTACACTAACCTGTCCCATAAACCGTCCCCGTCCCCTAACCGTAACCCTAACCCTAACCCTAACCCTTACCCGAAGCCTTACCCTAACCCGTCCCATAATCCTAACCCGTATGCTAACTCTAACCAGTACCCTAACACGTACCCTCACCCTAAACTGTTGTCGTACCCTAACCTGTCCCCTATACCGTCCCCATTCCCTAACCCTAACCTTAACCCTAACCATAACCCTAACCCTTACCCGAAGCCTTACACTCACCCGTACCTTAATCCTAAACCGTACGCTAACACTAACCCGTACCCTAACACGTACGCTCAGCCTAAACCTTTGACGTACACTAACCTGTCCCCTGAACCGTCCCCGTCCCCTAACCCTAACACTAACCCTAAACCTAAACCGAACCCTTACCTGAAGCCTTACCCTAACCCGTCCCGTAATCCTAACCCGTACGCTAACACTAATCCGTACCCTAACACGTACACTCACCCTAAACGGTTGTCGTACCCTAACCTGTCCCCTAAAGCGTCCCCGTCCCCTAACCCTAACTCTAACCCTAACCCTAACCCTTACCCGAAGCCTTACCCTAACCCGTCCTCTAATCCTAACCCGTACGCTAACACTAACCAGTACCCTAGCACGTACGCTCACCCTAAACCGTTGTCGTACCCTAACCTGTCCCCTAAACCGTCACCGTCACCTATGCCTAACCCTAACCCTAACCCTAACCCGAACCCTTACCGGAAGCCTTACCCTAACACGTCCCCTAATCCTAACCCGTACGCTAACACTAACCCGTACCCTAACACGTACGCTCACCCTAAACATTTGTCGTACCCTAACCTGTTCCCTAAACCGTCCCCGTCCCCTAACCCTAACACTAACCCTAAACCTAACCCTTAACCAAAGCCTTACCCTAACCCGTCCCCTAATCCTAAACCGTACGCTAACAGTAAACCGTACCCTAACACGTACGCTCACCCTAAACCGTTGTCGTACCCTAACCTCTCCCCTAAACCGTCCCCATCCCCTAACCCTAACCCTAACCCTAACCCTAACCCTAACCCTAACCCTTACCCGAAGCCTTACCCTAACCCGTCCCCTAATCCTAAACCGTATGCTAACTCTAACCCGTACCCTAACACGTACGCTCACCCTAAACCGTTGTCGTACACTAAACTTTCCCCTAAACCTTCCCCGTCCCCTAACCCTAACCCTAAACCTAACCCTAACCCTAACCCTTACCCGAAGCCTTACCCTATCCCGTCCCCTAATCCTAACCCGTAGGCTAACACTAACCCGTACCCTAACACGTATGCTCACCCTAAACCATTGTCGTTCCCTAAGCTGTCCCCTAAACCGTCCCCGTCCCCTAACCCTAACCCTAACCCTAACACTTACCCGAAGCCTTACCCTAACCCGTCCCCTAATCCTAACCCGTACGCTAACACTAACCCGTACCCTAACACGTACACTCACCCTAAACCGTTGTCATACCCTAACCTGTCCCCTAAACCGTCCCCGTCCCCTAACCCTAACACTAACCCTAACCCTAACCCTAACCCTAACCCTAACCCTAACCCTAACCCTAAACCTAACCCTTTCCCGAAGCCTTACCCTAACCCGTCCCCTAATCCTAACCCGTGCGCTAACACTAAACCATACCCTAACACGTACGCTCACCCTACACCATTGTCGTACCCTAACCTGTCCCCTAAACCTTCCCCGTCCCCTAACCCTAACCCTAAAACTAACCCTAAACCTAACCCTTACCCGAAGCCTTACCATAACCCGTCCCCTAATCCTAACCCGTACGCTAACACTAAACCGTACCCTAACACCTACGCACACCCTAAAACGTTGTCGCACACTAACCTGTCCCCTAAACCGTCCCCGTCTCCTAACCCTAACCCTAACCCTAACCCTAAACCTTACCCGAAGCCTTACACAAACCCGTCCTCTAATCCTAACCCGTACGCTAACAGTAACCCGTACCCTAACACGTACGCTCACCCTAAACCGTTGTCGTACCCTAACCTGTCCCCTAAACCGTCCCCGTCCCCTAACACTAAACCTAACCCGAACCCTAACCCTAACACTTACCCGAAGCCTTACACTAACCCATCCCCTAATTCTAACCCGTACGCTAACCCTAATCCGTACCCTAACACCTACGCTCACCATAAACCATTGTCGTACCCTAACCTGTACCCTAAACCATCCCCGTCCCCTATCCCTAACCCTAACCCTAACCCAAAACCTTACCCGAACCTTACCCTAACCCGTACCCTAATCCTAATCGGTACGCTAACACTAACCCATACCCTAACACGTACGATCACCCTAAACCGTTGTCGTACACTAACCTGTCCCCTAAACCGTCCCCGTCCCCTAACCCTAACCCTTACCCGAAGCCTTACTCTAACCCGTCCCCTAATCCTAACCCGTACGCTAACCATAACCAGTACCCTAACACGTACGCTCACCCTAAACCCTTGTCGTACCCTATACTGTCCCCTAAACTGTCCCCGTCCCCTAACCCTAACCCTAACCCTAACCCTTACCCGAAGCCTTACACTAACCCGTCCCCTAATCCTAACCTGTACGCTAACACTAACCCGTAGCCTAACACGTACGCTCACCCTAAACCGTTGTCGTACCCTAACCTGTCCCCTAAACCGTCCCCGTCCCCTAACCCTAACCCTAACCCTAACCCTAACCCTAAACCTTGCCCGAAACCTTACACTAACCCATCCCCTAATTCTAACCCGTACGCTAACCCTAACCCGTACCCTAACACGTACGCTCACCCTAAACCATTGTCGTACCCTAACCTGTAACCTAAAACATCCCCTTCCCCTATCCCTAACCCTAACCCTAACCCTAACCCTTACCGGAAGCCTTACCCTAACCCGTCCACTAATCCTAACCGGTACGCTAACACGTACCCTAACACGTACACTCACGCTAATACGTTGTCATACAATAACCTGTCCCCTAAACCGTCCCCGTCCCCGTCCCCTAACCCTAACCTTTACCCGAAGCCTTACCCTAAACCGTCCCATAAGCCTAACCCGTACGCTAACACTAACCCATACCCTAACACGTATGCTCACCCTAAACCGTTGTCGTACACTAACCTGTCCCCTAAACCATCCCCGTTCCCTAACACTAACCCTAACCCTAATCCTTACCTGAAGCCTTACGCTAACTCGTCCCGTAATCCTAACCCGTACGCTAACACTAACCCGTACACTAACACGTACGCTCACCCTAAACCGTTGTCTTACCCTAACATGTCCCCTAAACCGTCCCTGTCCCCTAACCGTAACACTAAACCTAACCCTAACGCTAACCCTTACCCGAAGCCTTACCCTAACCCGTCCCCTAATCCTAACCCGTACGCTAATAATAACCCGTACCCTAACACGTACGCTCACCGGAAACCGTTGTTGTACCCTAACCTGTCCCATAAACCGTCCCCATCCCCTAACCCTAACCCTAACCCTAACCCTAACCCTTACCCGAAGCCTTACCCTAACCCGCCGCCTAATCCTAACCCATACGATAACACTAACCCGTACCCTAACACGTACGCTCACCCTAAACCGTTGTCGTACCCTAACCTGTCCCCTAAACCGTCCCCATTCCCTAACACTAACCCTAACCCTAACCAAAACCCTAAACCTTAGCCAAAGCCTTACACTCACCCGTCCCCTAATCCTAACACGTACGCTAACACTAACCTATACCCTCACACGTACGCTCACCCTAAACCGTTGTCGTACCCTAACCTGTACCCTAAACCGTCCCCGTCCCCTAACCCTAACCCTAACCCTAACCCTAACACTTACCCGAAGCCTTACCCTAAACCGTCCCCTAATCCTAACCCGTACGCTAACACTAACCCGTACCATAACACGTACGCTCACCCTAAACCGTTGTCGTACACTAACCTCTCCCCTAAACCGTCACCGTACCCTAACCCTAACCCTAACCCTAACCCTAACCCTTACCTGAAGCCTTACCCTAACCCGCCCCTTAATCCTAACCCGTACGCTAACACTAACCTGTACCCTAACACCTACGCTCACCCTAAACCTTTGTCGTACCCTAACCTGTCCCCTAAACCAACCCCGTCCCCTAACCCTAACCCTAATCCTAACCCTAACCCTAACCCTTACTCGAAGCCTTACCCTAAACCGTCCCCTAAACCTAACCCGTAACCTAACACTAACCCGTACCCTAACACGTACGCTCACCCTAAACCGTTGTCGTACCCGAACCTGTCCCCTAAACCATCCCCATCCGCTAACCCTAACATTAACCCTAACCCTAACCCTAACCCTTACCCGAAGCCTTACACTAACCCATCCCCTAATCCTAACACGTATGCTAACCCTAACCCGTACCCTAACACGTACGCTCACCCTAAACCATTGTCGTACCCTAACCTGTACCCTAAACCATCCCCATCCCCTATCCCTAACCCTAACCCTAACCCTCACCCTTACCCGAAGCCTTACTCTAACCCGTCCCCTAATCCTAACCCGTACGCTAACACTAACCCATACCCTAACACGTACGCTCACCCTAAATTGTTGTCGTACACTAACCTGTCCCCTAAACCGTCCCCATCCCCTAACCCTAACCCTAACCCTAACCCTAACCTTAACCCTTACCCGAAGCCTTACTCTAACCCGTTCCCTAATCCTAACCCGTACGCTAAACATAACCAGTACGCTAACACGTACACTCACCCTAAACCGTTGTCGTACCCTAACCTGTCCCCTAAACCGTCCCCGTCCCCTAACCCTAACCCTAACCCTTACCCGAAGCCTTACCCTAACCCGTCCCCTAATCCTAACCCTTACGCTAACACTAACCCGTAGCCTAACACGTACGCTCACCCTAAACCTTTGTCGTACGCTAACCTGTCCCCTAAACCGTCCCCGTCCCCTAACCCTAACCCTAACCCTAACCCTAACCCTAATCCTTACCTGAAGACTTACGCTAACTCGTCCCGTAATCCTAACCCGTACGCTAACACTAACCCGTACCCTAACACGTACGCTCACCCTAAAGCGTTGTCGTACCTTAACATGTCCCCTAAACCGTTCCCGTCCCCTAACCCTAAGCCTAAACCTAACCCTAATGCTAACCCTTACCCGAAGCCTTACCCTAACCCGTCCCCTTATCCTAACCCGTACGCTAACAATAACCCGTACCCTAACACGTACACTCACCCTAAACAGTTGTCGTACACTAACCTGTCCCCTAAACCGTCGCCGTCCCCTAACCCTAACCCTAACTCTAACCCTAACCCTAACCCTTACCTGAAGCCTTAACCTAACCCGTCCCTTAATCCTAACCCGTACGCTAACACTAACCCGTACCCTAACATGTACGCTCACCCTAAACCGTTGTCGTACCCTAACCTGTCCCCTAAACCATCCCCGTCACCTAACCCTAACCCTAATCCTAACCATAACGGTAACCCTTATCCGAAGCCTTACCCTAACCCGTCCCCTAATCCTAACCCGTACGCGAACACTAACCCGTACCCTAACACGTACGCTCAGCCTAAATTTTTGTCGTACCCTAACCTGTCCCCTAAACCGTCCCCGTCCCCTAACCCTAACACTAACCCTAACCCTAACCCTTACCCAAAGCCTTACCCTAACCCGTCCCCTAATCCTAAATCGTACGCTAACACGAACCCGTACCCTAACACTTACGCTCACCCTAAACCGTTGTCATACACTAACCTCTACTTTAAACCGTCCCCATCCCCTAACACTAACCCTAACCCTTAACCTAACCCTAACCCTTACCCGAAGCCTTACCCTAACCCGTCCCCTAATCCTAACCCGTACGCTAACAGTAACCCGTACACTAACACGTACGCTCACTCTAAACCGTTGTTGTACCCTAACCTGTTCCCTAAACCGTCCCTGTCCCCTAACCCTAACCCTAACCCTAACCCTAAACCTAACCCTTACCCGAAGCCTTACCCTAACTCATCCCCTAATCCTAACCGGTACGCTAACACTAACCCATACCCTAACACATACGCTCACCCTAAACCGTTGTCGTACCCTAACACGTCCCCTAAACCGTCCCCGTCCTCTAACCGTAACCCTAACCCTAACCATAAACCTTACCCGAAGCCTTACCCTAACCCGTCCCCTAATCCTTACCCGAACGCTAACACTAATCCATACCCTAACACGTACGCTCACCCAAAACCGTTGTCATACACTAACCTGTCCCATAAACCGTCCCCGTCCCCTAACTGTAACCCTAACCCTAACCATAACCCTAACCCTTACCCGAAGCCTTACCCTAACCCGTCCCCTAATCCTAACCCGTATGCTAACTCTAACCCGTGCCCTAACACGTACGCTCACCCTAAACTATTGTCGTATCCTAACCTTTCCCCTAAACCGTCCCCATTCCCTAACCCTAACCTTAACCCTAACCATAACCCTAACCCTTACCCGAAGCCTTACACTCGCCCGTCCCCTAATCCTAAACCGTACGCTAACACTAACCCGTACCCTAACACGTACGCTCACCCTATACCGTTGTCGTACCCGAACCTGTCCCCTAAACCATCCCCGTCCCCTAACCCTAACCCTAACCCTAAACCTAACCCTTACCCGAAGCCTTACGCTCACCCGTCCCCTAATCCTAACCCGTACGCTAACACTAACACGTACCCTAACACGTACGCTCACCCTAAACAGTTGTCGCACCCTAACCTGTCCCCTAAACCGTCACCGTCCCCTAACCCTAACCCTAACCCTAACCCTAACCCGAACCCTTACCCGAAGCCTTACCCTAACCCGTCCCCTAATCCTAACACGTACGCTAACACTAACACATACCCTAACACGTACGCTCACCCTAAACCATTGTTGTACCCTAACCTGTCCCCTAAACCATCCCCGTCCCCTAACCCTAACCCTAACCCTAACCCTAACCCTTACCCGAAGCCTTACCCTAACCCGTCCCCTAATCCTAACCCGTACGCTAACACTAAACCGTACCCTAACACGTACGCTCAGCCTAAACCATTGTCGTACCCTAACGTGTCCCCTAAACCGTCCCCGTCCCCTAACCCTAACACTAACCCTAACCCTAAACCTAACCCTTACCCGAAGCCTTACCCTAACCCGTCCCGTAATCCTAGCCGTACGCTAATACTAACCCGTACCCTAACACGTACACTCACCCTAAACAGTTGTCGTACCCTTGACTGTCCCCTAAACCGTCGCCGTCCCCTAACCCTAACCCTTACCCTAACCCTAACCCTAACCCTTACCTGAAGCCTTACCCTAACCCGTCCCTTAATCCTAACCCGTACGCTAACACTAACCCGTACCCTAACACGTACGCTCACCCTAAACCATTGTCGTACCCTAACCTGTCCCCTAAACCATCCCCGTCCCCTAACCCTAACCCTAATCCTAACCCTAACCCTAACCCTTACCCGAAGCCTGACCCTAAACCGTCCCCTAAACCTAACCCGTACGCTAACACTAACCCGTACCCTAACACGTACGCTCATTCTAAACCGTTGTCGTACCCGAACCTGTCCCCTAAACCGTCCCCGTCCCCTAACCCTAACCCTAACCCTAACCCTAACCCTTACCTGAAGCCTTACCCTAACCTGTCCCCTAATCCTAACCCGTACGCTAACACTAACCAGTACCCTAACACGTACACTCACCCTAAACCATTGTCGTACCCTAACCCGTCCCCTAAACCATCCCCGTCCCCTAACCCTAACCCTAATCCTAAACCTAACCCTAACCCTTACTCGAAGCCTTACCCTAAACCGTCCCCTAAACCTAACCCGTAACCTAACACTAACCCGTACCCTAACACGTACGCTCACCCTAAACCGTTGTCGTACCCGAACCTGTCCCCTAAACCGTCCCCATCCGCTAACCCTAACATTAACCCTAACCCTAACCCTAACCCTTACCCGAAGCCTTACACTAACCCATCCCCTAATCCTAACACGTATGCTAACCCTAACCCGTACCCTAACATGTACGCTCACCCTAAACCATTGTCGTACCCTAACCTGTACCCTAAACCATCCCCATCCCCTATCCCTAACCCTAAACCTAACCCTAACCCTTACCCGAAGCCTTACCCTAACCCGTCCCCTAATCCTAACCCGTACGCTAACACTAACCCATACCCTAACACGTACGCTCACCCTAAACAGTTGTCGTACACTAACCTGTCCCCTAAACCGTCCCCATCCCCTAACCCTAACCCTAACCCTAACCCGAACCCTTACCCGAAGCCTTACCCTAACCCGTCCCCTAATCCTAACACGTACGCTAACACTAACCCATACCCTAACACGTACGCTCACCCTAAACCATTGTCGTACCCTAACCTGTCCCCTAAACCATCCCCGTCCCCTAACCCTAACCCTAACCCTAACCCTAACCCTAACCCTTACCCGAACCCTTACTCTAACCCGTCCCCTAATCCTAAACCGTACGCTAACCATAACCAGTACCCTAACACGTACACTCACCCTAAAACGTTGTCGTACCCTAACGTGTCCCCTAAACCGTCCCCGTCCCCTAACCCTAACCCTAACCCTAACCCTTACCCGATGCCTTACCCTAACCCGTCCCCTAATCCTAACCCTTACGCTAACACTAACCCGTAGCCTAACACGTACGCTCACCCTAAACCTTTGTCGTACGCTAACCTGTCCCCTAAACCGTCCCCGTCCCCTAACCCTAACCCTAACCCTAATCCTAACCCTAATCCTTACCTGAAGACTTACGCTAACTCGTCCCGTAATCCTAACCCGTACGCTAACACTAACCCGTACCCTAACACGTACGCTCACCCTAAAGCGTTGTCGTACCCTAACATATCCCCTAAACCGTTCCCGTCCCCTAACCCTAACCCTAAACCTAACCCTAACGCTAACCCTTATCCGAAGCCTTACCCTAACCCGTCCCCTAATCCTAACCCGTACGCTAACAATAACCCGTACCCTAACACGTACACTCACCCTAAACAGTTGTCGTACACTAACCTGTCCCCTAAACCGTCGCCGTCCCCTAACCCTAACACTAACCCTAACCCTTACCCAAAGCCTTACCCTAACCCGTCCCCTAATCCTAAATCGTACGCTAAAACGAACCCGTACCCTAACACGTACGCTCACCCTAAACTGTTGTCATACCCTAACCTCTCGCTTAAACCGTCCCCATCCCCTAACCCTAACCCTAACCCTTAACCTAACCCTAACCCTTACCCGAAGCCTTACCCTAACCCGTCCCCTAATCCTAACCCGTACGCTAACAGTAACCCGTACCCTAACACGTACGCTCACTCTAAACCGTTGTCGTACCCTAACCTGTTACCTAAACCGTCCCTGTCCCCTAACCCTAACCCTAACCCTAACCCTAAACCTAACCCTTACCCGAAGCCTTACCCTAACTCATCCCCTAATCCTAACCGGTACGCTAACACTAACCCATACCCTAACACATACGCTCACCCTAAACCGTTGTCGTACCCTAACACATCCCCTAAACCGTCCCCGTCCTCTAACCGTAACCCTAACCCTAACCATAAACCTTACCCGAAGCCTTACCCTAACCCGTCCCCTAATCCTTACCCGAACGCTAACACTAATCCATACCCTAACACGTACGCTCACCCAAAACCGTTGTCGTACACTAACCTGTCCCATAAACCGTCCCCGTCCCCTAACTGTAACCCTAACCCTAACCCTAACCCTAAACCTTACCCGAAGCCTTACCCTAACCCGTCCCCTAATCCTAACCCGTATGCTAACTCTAACCCGTACCCTAACACGTACGCTCACCCTAAACCATTGTCGTACCCTAACCTGTCCCCTAAACCATCCCCGTTCCCTAATCCTAACCTTAACCCTAACCATAACCCTAACCCTTACCCGAAGCCGTACACTCACCCGTCCCCTAATCCTAAACCGTACGCTAACACTAACCCGTACCCTAACACGTACGCTCACCCTAAACCGTTGTCGTACCAGAACCTGTCCCCTAAACCGTCCCCGTCCCCTAACCCTAACCCTAACCATAAACCTAACCCTTACCCGAAGCCTTACGCTCACCCGTCCCCTAATCCTAACCCGTACGCTAACACTAACCCGTACCCTAACACGTACGCTCACCCTAAACCGTTGTCGTACCCTAACCTGTCCCCTAAACCGTCACCGTCCCCTAACCCTAACCCTAACCCTAACCCGAAACCTTACCCGAAGCCTTACGCTCACCCGTCCCCTAATCCTAACCCGTACGCTAACACTAACCCGTACCCTAACACGTACGCTCACCCTAAACCGTTGTCGTACCCTAACCTGTCCCCTAAACCGTCCCCATCCCCTAACCCTAACCCTAACCCTAACCCTAACCCTTACCCGAAGCCTTACTCTAACCCGTCCCCTAATCCTAACCCGTACGCTAACCATAACCAGTACCCTAACACGTACACTCACCCTAAACCGTTGTCGTACCCTAACCTGTCCCCTAAACCGTCCCCGTCCCCTAACCCTAACCCTAACCCTAACCCTTACCCGAAGCCTTACCCTAACCCGTCCCCTAATCCTAACCCTTACGCTAACACTAACCCGTAGCCTAACACGTACGCTCACCCTAAACCTTTGTCATACGCTAACCTGTCCCCTAAACCGTCCCCGTCCCCTAACCCTAACCCTAACCCTAATCCTTACCTGAAGACTTACGCTAACTCGTCCCGTAATCCTAACCCGTACGCTAACACTAACCCGTACCCTAACATGTACGCTCACCCTACAGCGTTGTCGTACCCTAACATGTCCCCTAAACCGTTCCCGTCCCCTAACCCTAACCCTAAACCTAACCCTAACGCTAACCCTTATCCGAAGCCTTACCCTAACCCGTCCCCTAATCCTAACCCGTACGCTAACAATAACCCGTACCCTAACACGTACACTCACCCTAAACAGTTGTCATACACTAACCTGTCCCCTAAACCGTCGCCGTCCCCTAACCCTAACACTAACCCTAACCCTTACCCAAATCCTTACCCTAACCCGTCCCCTAATCCTAAATCGTACGCTAAAACGAACCCGTACCCTAACACTTACGCTCACCCTAAACTGTTGTCATACCCTAACCTCTCCCTTAAACTGTCCCCATCCCCTAACCCTAACCCTAACCCTTAACCTAACCCTAACCCTTACCCGAAGCCTTACCCTAACCCGTCCCCTAATCCTAACCCGTACGGTAACAGTAACCCGTACCCTAACACGTACGCTCATTCTAAACCGTTGTCGTACCCGAACCTGTCCCCTAAACCGTCCCCGTCCCCTAACCCTAACCCTAACCCTAACCCTAACCCTAACCTGAAGCCTTACCCTAACCCGTCCCCTAATCCTAACCAGTACGCTAACACTAACCAGTACCCTAACACGTACACTCACCCTAAACCATTGTCGTACCCTAACCCGTCCCCTAAACCATCCCCGTCCCCTAACCCTAACCCTAATCCTAACCCTAACCCTAACCCTTACTCGAAGCCTTACCCTAAACCGTCCCCTAAACCTAACCCGTAACCTAACACTAACCCGTACCCTAACACGTACGCTCACCCTAAACCGTTGTCGTACCCGAACCTGTCCCCTAAACCGTCCCCATCCGCTAACCCTAACATTAACCCTAACCCTAACCCTAACCCTTACCCGAAGCCTTACACTAACCCATCCCCTAATCCTAACACGTATGCTAACCCTAACCCGTACCCTAACACGTACGCTCACCCTAAACCATTGTCGTACCCTAACCTGTACCCTAAACCATCCCCATCCCCTATCCCTAACCCTAAACCTAACCCTAACCCTTACCCGAAGCCTTACCCTAACCCGTCCCCTAATCCTAACCCGTACGCTAACACTAACCCATACCCTAACACGTACGCTCACCCTAAACTGTTGTCGTACACTAACCTGTCCCCTAAACCGTCCCCATCCCCTAACCCTAACCCTAACCCTAACCCTAAACCTTACCCGAAGCCTTACTCTAACCCGTCCCCTAATCCTAACCCGTAAGCTAACCATAACCAGTACCCTAACACGTACACTCACCCTAAACCGTTGTCGTACCCTAAACTGTCCCCTAAACCGTCCCCGTCCCCTAACCCTAACCCTAACCCTAACCCTTACCCGAAGCCTTACCCTAACCCGTCCCCTAATCCTAACCCTTACGCTAACACTAACCCGTAGCCTAACACGTACGCTCACCCTAAACCTTTGTCGTACGCTAACCTGTCCCCTAAACCGTCCCCGTCCCCTAACCCTAACCCTAACCCTAACCCTAACCCTAATCCTTACCTGAAGACTTACGCTAACTCGTCCCGTAATCCTAACCCGTACGCTAACACTAACCCGTACCCTAACATGTACGCTCACCCTAAAGCGTTGTCGTACCCTAACATGTCCCCTAAACCATTCCCGTCCCCTAACCCTAACCCTAAACCTAACCCTAACGCTAACCCTTATCCGAAGCCTTACCCTAACCCGTCCCCTAATCCTAACCCGTACGCTAACAATAACCCGTACCCTAACACGTACACTCACCCTAAACAGTTGTCGTACACTAACCTGTCCCCTAAACCTTCGCCATCCCCTAACCCTAACACTAACCCTAACCCTTACCCAAAGCCTTACCCTAACCCGTCCCCTAATCCTAAATCGTACGCTAAAACGAACCCGTACCCTAACACTTACGCTCACCCTAAACTGTTGTCATACCCTAACCTCTCCCTTAAAACGTCCCCATCCCCTAACCCTAACCCTAACCCTTAACCTAACCCTAACCCTTACCCGAAGCCTTACCCTAACCCGTCCCCTAATCCTAACCCGTACGGTAACAGTAACCCGTACCCTAACACGTACGCTCACTCTAAACCGTTGTCGTACCCTAACCTGTTACCTAAACCGTCCCTGTCCCCTAACCCTAACCCTAACCCTAACCCTAAACCTAACCCTTACCCGAAGCCTTACCCTAACTCATCCCGTAATCCTAACCGGTACGCTAACACTAACCCATACCCTAACACATACGCTCACCCTAAACCGTTGTCGTACCCTAACACATCCCCTAAACCGTCCCCGTCCTCTAACCGAAACCCTAACCCTAACCATAAACCTTACCCGAAGCCTTACCCTAACCCGTCCCCTAATCCTTACCCGAACGCTAACACTAATCCATACCCTAACACGTACGCTCACCCAAAACAGTTGTCGTACACTAACCTGTCCCATAAACCGTCCCCGTCCCCTAACTGTAACCCTAACCCTAACCCTAACCCTAACCCTTACCCGAAGCCTTACCCTAACCCGTCCCCTAATCCTAACCCGTATGCTAACTCTAACCCGTACCCTAACACGTACGCTCACCCTAAACCATTGTCGTACCCTAACATGTCCCCTAAACCGTCCCCATTCCCTAACCCTAACCTTAACCCTAACCATAACCCTAACCCTTACCCGAAGCCTTACACTCACCCGTCCCCTAATCCTAAACCGTACGCTAACACTAACCCGTACCCTATCACGTACGCTCACCCTAAACCGTTGTCGTACCAGAACCTGTCCCCTAAACCGTCCCCGTCCCCTAACCCTAACCCTAACCCTAAACCTAACCCTTACCCGAAGCCTTACGCTCACCCGTCCCCTAATCCTAACCCGTACGCTAACAGTAATCCGTACCCTAACATGTACGCTCACCCTAAACCGTTGTCGTACCCTAACCTGTCCCCTAAACCGTCACCGTCCCCTAACCCTAACCCTAACCCTAACCCGAACCCTTACCCGAAGCCTTACCCTAACCCGTCCCCTAATCCTAACCCGTACGCTAACACTAAACCTTACCCTAACACGTACGCTCAGCCTAAACCTTTGTCGTACCCTAACGTGTCCCCTAAACCGTCCCTGTCCACTAACCCTAACACTAACCCTAACCCTAAACCTAAACCTTACCCGAAGCCTTACCCTAACCCGTCCCGTAATCCTAGCCGTACGCTAACACTAACCCGTACCCTAACACGTACACTCACCCTAAACAGTTGTCGTACCCTAGACTGTCCCCTAAACCGTCGCCGTCCCCTAACCCTAACCCTTACCCTAACCCTAACCCTAACCCTTACCTGAAGCCTTACGCTAACCCGTCCCTTAATCCTAACCCGTACGCTAACACTAACCCGTACCCTAACACGTACGCTCACCCTAAACCATTGTCGTACCCTAACCTGTCCCCTAAACCATCCCCGTCCCCTAACCCTAACCCTAATCCTAACCCTAACCCTAACCCTTACCCGAAGCCTGACCCTAAACCGTCCCCTAAACCTAACCCGTACGCTAACACTAACCCGTACCCTAACACGTACGCTCACTCTAAACCGTTGTCGTACCCTAACCTCTCCCCTAAACCGTCCCCATCCCCTAACCATAACCCTAACCCTAAACCTAACCCTAACCCTTACCCGAAGCCTTACCCTAATCCGTCCCCTAATCCTAACCCGTATGCTAAAAGTAACCCGTACCCTAACACGTATGCTCACCCTAAACCGTTGTCGTACCCTAACCTGTTCCCTAAACCGTCCCTGTCACCTAACCCTATCCCTAACCCTAACCCTAACCCTAACCCTAACCCGAAACCTTACCAGAAGCCTTACCATAACCCGTCCCCTAATCTTAACCCGTATGCTAACACTAACCAGTACCTTAACACGTACGCTCACCCTAAACATTTGTCGTACCCTAACCTGTCCCCTAAACCGTCCCCGTCCCCTAACCCTAACCCTAACCCTAAACCTAAACCTTACCCTAAGCCTTACCCTAACCAGTCCCCTAATCCTAACCCGTATGCTAACTCTAACCCGTACCCTAACACGTACGCTCACCCTAAACCGTTGTCGTACCCCAACCTGTCCCCTAAACCGTCCCCATTCCCTAACCCTAACACTAACCCTAACCATAATCCTAATTCTTAACCGAAGCCTTACCCTAACCCGTCCCCTAAACCTATCCCGTACGCTAACACTAACCCGTAACCTAACACGTACGCTCACCCTAAACCGTTGTCGTACCCTAACCTGTCCCCTAAACCGTCCCCGTCCCCTAACCCTAACCCTAACCCAAACCCTAACCCTAACCCTTACCCGAAGCCTTACCCTAACCCGTCCCCTAATCCTAACCCGTACGCTAACACTAACCCGTACCCTAACACGTACACTCACCCTAAAATGATGTCGTACCGTAACCTGTCCCCTAAACCGTCACCGTCCCCTAACCCTAACCCTAACCCTAACCCTAACCCGAACCCTTACCCGAAGCCTTACCCTAACCCGTCACCAAATCCTAACCCATACGCTAACACGAACCCGTTCCCTAACACGTACGCTCACCCTAAAACTTTGTCGTACCCTAACCTGTCCCCTCAACCGTCCCCGTCCCCTAACCCTAACACTAACCCAAACCCTAACCCTTACCCAAAGCCTTACCCTAACCCGTCCCCTAATCCTAACCCGTACGCTAACACTAACACGTACCCTAACACGTACGCTCACCCTAAAGCGTTGTCGTGCCCTAACCTCTCCCCTAAACCGTCCCCATCCCCTAACCATAACCCTAACCCTAAACCTAACCCTAACCCTTACCCGAAGCCTTACCCTAATCCGTCCCCTAATCCTAACCCGTACGCTAACACTAACCCATACCCTAACACGAACGCTCACCCTAAACCATTGTCGTACCCTAACCTGTCCCCTAAATCGTCCCCGTCCTCTAACGCTAACCCTAACCCTAACCCTAAACCTTACCCGAAGCCTTATCCTAACCCGTCCCCTAATCCTTACCCGAACGCTAACACTAATCCATACCCTAACACGTACGCTCACCCAAAACCGTTGTCGTACCCTAATCTGTCCCCTAAACCGTCCCCGTCCCCTAACCCTAACCCTAACCCTAACCCTAACACTTTCCCGAATCCTTACCCTAACCCTTCCCCTAATCCTAACCCGTAGGCTATCACTAACCCGTACCCTAACATGTATGCTCACCCTAAACAGTTGTCGTATCCTAACCTGTCCCCTAAACCGTCCCCGTCCCCTAACCCTAACCCTAACCCTTAATCGAAGCCTTACCCTAACCCGTCCCCTAATCCTAACCCGTACGCTAACTATAACCCGTACCCTAACACGTACGCTCACCCTAAACCGTTGTCGGACCCTTACCTGTCCCCTAAACCGTCCCCGTCCCCGTCCCCTAACCCTAACCCTAACCTTAACACTTACCCGAAGCCTTACCCTAACCCGTCCCTTAATCCTAACCCGTACGCTAACACTAACCCGTACCCTAACACGTACGCTCACCCTAAAGCGTTGTCGTACCCTAACCTGTCCCCTAAACCGTCCCCGTCCCCTAACCCTAACCCTAAACCTAACCCTTACCCGAAGCCATACCCTAAACCGTCCCCTAATCCTAACCCGTACGCTAACTCTAACCCATACCCTAACACGTACGCTCACCCTAAACCGTTGTCGTACCCTAACCTGTCCCCTAAAACGTCCCCGTCCCCTAACACTAACCCTAACCCTAAACGTAAACCTAACCCTTACCCGAAGCCTTACACTAACCCGTCCCCTAATGCTAACCTGTACGCTAACTCTAACACATACCCTAACACGTACGCTCACCCTAAAACGGTGTCGTACCCTAACCACTCCCCGAAAACGTCCCCGTCCCCTAACCCTAACCCTAACCCTAAACCTAACCCTAACCCTTACCCGAAGCCTTACCCTAAACCGTACCCTAATCCGAACACGTACGCTAACACTAACCCGTACTCTAACACGTACGCTCACCCTAAACCGTTGTCGTACCCTAACCTGTCCCCTAAACCGTCCCTGTCCCCTAACCCTAACCCTAACCCTAACCCTAACCCTTACCCGAAGCCTTACCCTAACCCGTCTCCTAATCCTAACCCGTACGCTAACACTAACCCGTACCCTAACACGTACACTCACACTAAACCGTTGTCGTACCCTAACCTGTACCCTAAACCGTCCCCGTCCTGTAACCCTAAACCTAACCCTAACCCTAAACCTAACCCTTACCCGAAGCCTTACACTAACCCGTCCCCTAATCCTAACCCTAACGCTAATACTAACCCGTACCCTAACACGTACGCTCACCCTAAACCGTTGTCGTACCCTAACCTGTCCCCTAAACCGTCCCCGTCGCCTAACCCTAACCCTAACCCTAACGCTTACCCGAAGCCTTATCCTAAACCGTCCCCTAATTCTAACCCGTACGCTAAAACTAACCCGTACCCTAACACGTATGCTCACCCTAAACCGTTGTCGTACCCTAACCTGTCTCCTAAACCGTCCCCGTCCCCGTCCCCTTACCCTAACCCTTACCCGAAGCCTTACCCTAACCCGTCACCTAATCCTAACCCATACGCTAACTCTAACCCGTATCCTAACACGTACGCTCACCCTAAAACGTTGTCGTACCCTAACCAGTCCCCTACACCGTCCCCGTTCCCTAACCATAACCCTAACCCTAACCCTTATCCGAAGCCTTACACTAACACGTCCCC
Organism: Phocoena phocoena; assembly: GCF_963924675.1. Lineage (NCBI taxonomy): Eukaryota > Metazoa > Chordata > Mammalia > Artiodactyla > Phocoenidae > Phocoena > Phocoena phocoena. The sequence continues at coordinate 1,007,132 of NW_027077445.1, forward strand.
TAATCCTAACCCGTACGCTAACACTAAAGAGTACCCTAACACATACGCACACCCTAAAACGTTGTCGTACACTAACCTGTCCCCTAAACCGTCCCCGTCTCCTAACCCAAACCCTAATCCTAACCCTAACCCTAACCCTTACCCGAAGCCTTACCATAACTCGTGTTCTAATCCTAACCCGTACGCTAACACTAACCCATACCCTAACACGCACGCTCACCCTAAACCGTTGTCATACCCTAACCTGTCCCCTAATCCGTCCCCGTCCCCTAACCCTAACCCTAACCCTATCCCTTACCCGAAGCCTTACCCTAACCCGGCCCCTAATCCTAACCCGTACGCTAACACTAACCCGTACCCTAACACGTACGCTCACCCTAAACCGTTGTCATACCCTAACCTGTCCCCTAAAGCGTCCCCGTCCCCTAAACCTAACTCTAACCCTAACCCTAACCCTAACCCTTACCCGAAGCCTTACCCTAACCCGTCCCCTCATCCTATACCGTACGTTAACACTAACCCGTACCCTAACACCTACGCTCACCCTAACTGTTGTCATACCCTAACCTGTCCCCTAAACCGTCCCCGTCCCCTAACTCTAACCCTAACCCTAACCCTAACCCTAACCCTTTCCTGAAGCCTTACCCTAACCCGTCCCCTAATCCTAACCCGTACGCTAACACTAACCCGTAACCTAACACGTATGCTCACCCTAAACCGTTGTCGTACCCTAACCTGTCCCGTACCGTCACCGTCCCCTAACCCTAACCCTAACCTTAACCCTAACACTAACCCGAAGCCTTACCCTAACCCGTCCCCTAGTACTAACTCGTACGCTAACGCTAACCCGTACCCTAACACGTACGCTCACCCTAAACCGTTGTCGTACCCTAACCTGTCCCCTAAACCGTCCCCGTCCAATAAAACTAACCCTAACCATAACCCTAACCCTAAGCCTTACCCGAAGCCTTACCCTAACCCGTCCCATAATCCTAAACCGTACGCTAACCCTAACCCGTACCCTAACACGTACGCTCACCGTAAACCGTTGTCGTACCCTAAACTGTCCCCTAAACCGTCACCGTCCCCGTCCCGTAACCCTAACTTTAACCCTAAACCTAACACTTACCCGAAGCCTTACACTAACCCATCCCCTAATCATAAGCCGTACGCTAACACTAAACCATACCCTAACATGTACGCTCACCCTAAACCGTTGTCGTACCCTAACCTGTCCCATAAACCGTCCCCGTCCCCGTCCCCTAACCCTAACCCTATCCCTAACCCTAAACCTAACCCTTACCCGAAGCCTTACACTAACCCGTTCTCTAATCCTAACACGTACGCGAACACTAACCCGTACCCTAACACGTACGCTCACCCTAAACCGTTGTCGTACACTAACCTGTCCCCTAAACCGTCCCCGTCCCCTAACCCTAACCCTAAACCTAACCGTTACCCAAAGCCTTACACTTACCCATCCCATAATCCTAACCCGTACGCTAACACTAAACCGTACCCTAACACGTACACTCACCCTAAACTGTTGTCGTACAATAACCTGTCCCCTAAACCGTCCCCGTCTCGTAACCCTAACCCTAACCCTAACCCTAAACCTTACCCGAAGCCTTACCCTAACCCGTCCCCTAATCCTAACCCGTACGCTAACACTAACACGTACCCTAACACGTACGCTCACACTAAACCATTTTTCGTACCCTAACCTGTCCCCTAAACCGTCCCCGTTCCTTAACCCAATCCCTAACCCTAACCCTAACCCTAAACCTTACCCGAAGCCTTACCCTAACCCGTCCCCTAATACTAACCCGTACGCTAACACTAACCCGTACCCTAACACGTACGCTCAACCTAAAACGTTGTGGTACCCTAACCTGTCCCCTAAACCGTCCCCGTCCCCTAACCCTAACCCTAACCCTAAGCCTAACCCTAACCCTTACCCGAAGCCTTACCCTAACCTGTCCCCTAATCCTAACCCGTACGCTAACACTAATCCGTACCCTAATACGTACGCTCACCCTAAACAGTTGTCGTACCCTAACCTGTCCCCTATACCGTCCCCGTCCCCGTCCCCTAACACTAACCCTAACCCTAAACCTAAACCTAACCCTTACCCGAAGCCTTACCCTAACCCGTACCCTAATGCTAACCTGTACGCTAACTCTAACGCATACCCTAACACGTAGGCTCACCCTAAAACGGTGTCGTACCCTAAACAGTCCCCTAAGCCGTCTCCGTCCCCTAACCCTAACCCTAACCCTAAACCTAACCCTAACCCTTACCCGAAGCCTTACCCTAACCCGTTCCCTAATCCTAACACGTACGCTAACACTAACCCATACTCTAACATGTACGCTCACCCTAAACCGTTGACGTACCCTAACCTGTCCCCTAAACCGTCCCTGTCCCCTAACACTAACCCTAACCCTAACCCTAACCCTTACCCGAAGCCTTACCCTAACCCCTCCCCTAATCCTAACCCGTACGCTAACACTAACCCGTACCCTGACACGTACACTCACACTAAAACGTTGTCGTACCCTAACCTGTCCCCTAAACCGTCCCCATCCCTTAACCCTAACCCTAACCCTAACGCTTACCCGAAGACTTACACTAACCCATCCCCTAATCCTAAATCGTACGCTAACACTAACCCGTACCCTGGCACGTACGCTCACCTTAAACCGTTGTGGTATCCTAACCTGTCCCCTAAACCGTCCCAGTCCCCTAACCCTAACCCTGACTCTAACCCTAACCTTAACCCTTACCCGAAGCCTTACCCTTACCCGTCCCCTAATCCTAACCCGTACACTAACACTAACCCGTACCCTAACACGTACGCTCACCCTAAACCGTTGTCGTACCCTAACCTGTCCCCTAAACCGTCCGAGTCCCCTAACCCTAACCCTAACCCTAACCCAAACCCTTACCCGAAACCTTACCCTCACACTTCCCCAATCCTAAACCGTACGCTAACACTAACCCGTACCCTAACACGTACGCTCACCCTAAACCGTTGTCATACACTAACCTGTTCCCTAAATCGTCCCCGTCCCCGGCCCCTAACCCTAACCCTAACCGTAACACTTACCCGAAGCCTTACCCTAACCTGTCCCCTAATCCTAACCCGTAGGCTAACACTAACCCGTACCCTAACACGTACGCTCACCCTAAACCGTTGTCGTACCCGAACCTGTCCCCGAAATCGTCCCCGTCCCCTAACACTAACCCTAACGCTAACCCTAACCCTAAACCTTAACCGAAGCCTTACCCTAACCCGTCCCCTAATCCTAACCCGTATGATAACCCTAACACTAACCCTAACCCTTACCCGAAACCTTACCATAAACCGCCCCCTAATCCTAACATGTACGCCCTCACTAAACCGTACCCTAACACATACGCTCACCCTAAAAAGTTGTCGTACCCTAACCTGTCCCCTAAACTGTCCCCGTCCCCGTCCCCTAACCCAAACCCTAACCCTAACCCTAACACTTACCCGAAGCCTTACCCTAACCCGTCCCCTAATCCTAACCCGTATGCTAACACTAACCCGTACCCTACCATGTACGCTCACCCTAAACCGTTGTCGAACACTAACCTGTCCCCTAAACCGGCCCCTAACCCTAACCCTAACCCTAAACCTATCCCTAACCCTAACACTTACCCGAAGCCTTACCCTAACCCGTCCCCTAATGCTAACTCGTACGCTAACACTGACCCGTACCCTAACACATACGCTCACCCTAAACCGTTGTCGTACCCTAACCTGTCCCCAAAACCGTCCCTGTCCCCTAACCGTAACCCTAACCCTAACCCTAACACTAACCCTTACCCGAAGCCTTACCCTAACCCGTCCCCTAATCCTAACCCGTACCCTAAGATTAAACCGTACCCTAATACGTACACTCACCCTAAACCGTTGTCGTACAGTAACCTGTCCACTAAACCTTCCCCGTCCCAGTCCCCTAAGCCTAACCCTAACCCTAAACCTAACCCTTACCCGAAGCCTTACACTAACCCGTCCCCTAATTCTAACCCATACGCTAACACTAACCCGTACCCTAACACATACGCTCACCCTAAACTGTTGTCGTACCCTTACCTGTCCCCTAAACCGTCCCCATCCCCTAACCCTAACCCTAACCCTAACCCTTACCCGAAGCCTTACCCTAAACCCTCCCTTAATCCTAACCCGTATGCTAACACTAACCCGTACCCTAACACATACGCTCACAATAAACATTTGTCGTACCCTCACCTGTCCCCTAAACCGTCCCCGTCCCCTAACCCTAACCCTAACCCTAACCCTTACCCGAAGCCTTACCATAACCCGTCCCCTCATCCTATACCGTACGTTAACACTAACCCGTACCCTAACACCTACGCTCACCCTAACTGTTGTCATACCCTAACCTGTCCCCTAAACCGTCCCCGTCCCCTAACCCTAACCCTAACCCTAACCCTAACCCTAACCCTTTCCTGAAGCCTTACCCTAACCCGTCCCCTAATCCTAACCCGTACGCTAACACTAACCCGTAACCTAACACGTATGCTCACCCTAAACCGTTGTCGTACCCTAACCTGTCCCGTACCGTCACCGTCCCCTAACCCTAACCCTAACCTTAACTCTAACACTAACCCGAAGCCTTACCCTAACCCGTCCCCTAGTACTAACTCGTACGCTAACACTAACCCGTACCCTAACACGTACGCTCACCCTAAACCGTTGTCGTACCCTAACCTGTCCCCTAAACCGTCCCCGTCCAATAAAACTAACCCTAACCATAACCCTAACCCTAACCCTTACCCGAAGCCTTACACTAACCCGTCCCATAATCCTAAACCGTACGCTAACCCTAACCCGTACCCTAACACGTACGCTCACCGTAAACCGTTTTCGTACCCTAAACTATCCCCTAAACCGTCACCGTCCCCGTCCCGTAACCCTAACTTTAACCCTAAACCTAACCCTTACCCGAAGCCTTACACTAACCCATCCCCTAATCATAAGCCGTACGCTAACACTAAACCATACCCTAACACGTACGCTCACCCTAAATCGTTGTCGTACCCTAACCTGCCCCTAAACCGTCCCCGTCCCCGTCCCCTAACCCTAACCCTATCCCTAACCCTAAACCTAACCCTTACCCGAAGCCTTACCCTAACCCGTTCCCTAATCCTAACACGTACACGAACACTAACCCGTACCCTAACACGTACGCTCACCCTAAACCGTTGTCGTACACTAACCTGTCCCCTAAACCGTCCCCGTCCCCTAACCCTAACCCTAAACCTAACACTTACCCGAAGCCTTACACTTACCCATCCCATAATACTAACCCGTACGCTAACACTAAACCGTACCCTAACACGTACACTCACCCTAAACTGTTGTCGTACAATAACCTGTCCCCTAAACCGTCCCCGTCCCCTAACCCTAACCCTAACCCTAACCCTAAACCTTACCCGAAGCCTTACCCTAACCCGTCCCCTAATCCTAACCCGTACGCTAACACTAACCCGTACCCTAACACGTACGCTCACACTAAACCATTTTTCGTACCCTAACCTGTCCCCTAAACCGTCCCCGTTCCTTAACCCAATCCCTAACCCTAACCCTAACCCTAAACCTTACCCAAAGCCTTACCCTAACCCGTCCCCTAATACTAACCCGTACGCTAACACTAACCCGTACCCTAACACGTACGCTCACCCTAAAACGTTGTGGTACCCTAACCTGTCCCCTAAACCGTCCCCGTCCCCTAACCCTAACCCTAACCCTAAGCCTAACCCTAACCCTTACCCGAAGCCTTACCCTAACCTGTCCCCTAATCCTAACCCGTACGCTAACACTAATCCGTACCCTAATACGTACGCTCACCCTAAACCGTTGTCGTACCCTAACCTGTCCCCTAAACCGTCCCCGTCCCCGTCCCCGTCCCCTAAACCTAACCCTAAACCTAAACCGAACCCTTACCCGAAGCCTTACCCTAACCCGTACCCTAATGCTAACCTGTACGCTAACTCTAACCCATACCCTAACACGTACGCTCACCCTAAAACGGTGTCGTACCCTAACCAGTCCCCTAAACCGTCTCCGTCCCCTAACCCTAACCCTAACCCTAAACCTAACCCTAACCCTTACCCGAAGCCTTACCCTAACCCGTCCCCTAATCCTAACACGTACGCTAACACTAACCCATACTCTAACACGTACGCTCACACTAAACCGTTGTCGTACCCTAACCTGTCCCCTAAACCGTCCCTGTCCCCTAACCCTAACACTAACCCTAACCCTAACCCTTACCCGAAGCCTTACCCTAACCCGTCCCCTAATCCTAACCCGTACGCTGACACTAACCCGTACCCTAACACGTACACTCACACTAAACCGTTGTCGTACCCTAACCTGTCCCCTAAACCGTCCCCATCCCTTAACCCTAACCCTAAACCTAACCCTAACCCTTACCCGAAGCCTTATCCTAAACCGTCCCCTAATCCTAACCCGTACGCTAACACTAACCCGTACCCTAACACGTACACTCACCCTAAACCTTTGTCGTACCCTAACCTGTACCCTAAACCATCCCCGTCCTGTAACCCTAACCCTAACCCTAACCCTAACCCTTACCCGAAGCCTTACCCTAACCCGTCCCCTATACCTAACCCGAACGCTAACACTAACCCGTACCCTAACACGTACGCTCACCCTAAACCGTTTTCGTACCCTAACCTGTCCCCTAAACCGTCCCCGTCGCCTAACCCTAACCCTAACCCTAACGCTTACCCGAAGCCTTATCCTAAACCGTCCCCTAATCCTAACCCGTACGCTAACACTAACCCGTACCCTAACACGTACGCTCACCCTAAACCGTTGTCGTACCTTAACCTGTACCCTAAACTGTCCCCGTACCGTAACCCTAATCCTAACCCTAACCCTAAACCTAACCCTTACCCGAAGCCTTACCCTAACCCGTCCCCTAATCCTAACCCGAACGCTAACACTAACCCGTACCGTAACACGTATGCTCACCCTAAACCGTTGTCATACCCTAACCTGTCCCCTACACCGTCCCCGTCCCCTAACCATAACCCTAACCCTAACCCTTACCCGAAGCCTTACACTAACCCGTCCCCTAATCCTAACCCGTCCGCTAACACTAAAGAGTACCCTAACACATACGCACACCCTAAAACGTTGTCGTACACTAACCTGTCCCCTAACCCGTCCCCATCTCCTAACCCTAACCCTAATCCTAACCCTAACCCTAACCCTTACCCGAAGCCTTACCATAACCCGTGTTCTAATCCTAACCCGTACGCTAACACTAACCCATACCCTAACACGCACGCTCACCCTAAACCGTTGTCGTACCCTAACCTGTCCCCTAAACCGTCCCCGTCCCCTAACCCTATCCCTAACCCTATCCCTTACCCAAAGCCTTACCCTAACCCGGCCCCTAATCCTAACCCGTACGCTAACACTAACCCGTACCCTAACATGTACGCTCACCCTAAACCGTTGTCATACCCTAACCTGTCCCCTAAACCGTCACCGTCCCCTAACCCTAACCCTAACCCTAATACTAACATTAACCCGAACCCTTACCCGAAGCCTTACCCAAACCGTACCCTAATCCTAACCCGTACACTAACACTAACGCGTACCCTAACACGTACGCTCAACCTAAACCTTTGTCATACCGAACCTGTCCCCTAAACCGTCCCCGTCCCCTAACACTAACACTAAACCTATCCCTAACCCTTACCCGAAGCCTTACACTAACCCGTCCCCTAATCCTAACCCGTACGCTAACACTAACACGTACCCTAACACGTACGCTCACCCTAAACCGTTGTCGTACCCTAACCTTTCCCCTAAACCTTCCCCATCCCCTAACCCTAACACTAACCCTAAACCTAACCCTAACCCTTACCCGAAGCCTTACCCTAACCCGTCCCCTAATCCTAACACTTACACTAACAGTAACCCGTACCCGAACACCTACGCTCACCCTAAACCATTGTCGTACCCTAACCTGTCCCCTAAACCGTCCCCGTCCCCTAACCCTAACCCTAACCCTAACCCTAACCCTAACCCTAACCCTTACCCGAAGCCTTACCCTAACCCGTCCCCTAATCCTAACCCGTATGCTAACTCTAACCCTTACACTAACACCTATGCTCATCCTAAACCGTTGTCGTACCCTAAGCTGTCCCCTAAACCGTTCCCGTTCCCTAACCCTAACCCTAACCCTAACCCTTACCCGAAGCCTTACACTAACCCGTCCCCTAATCCTAACCCGTACGCTAACACTAACCCGTACCCTAACACGTACGCTCACCCTAAAATGTTGTCGTACCCTAACCTGTCCCCTAAACCGTCCCCATCCCCTAACCCTAACCCTAACCCTAACCCTAACCCTAACCCTTACCCGAAGCCTTATCCTAAACCGTCCCCTAATCCTAACCCGTACGCTAACACTAACCCTTACCCTAACACGTACGCTCACCCTAAAACGTTGTCGTACATTAACCTGTACCCTAAACTGTCCCAGTACCGTAACCCTAACCCTAACCCTAACCCTAAACCTAACACTTACCCGAAGCCTTACCCTAACCCGTCCCCTAATCCTAACCCGAACGCTAACACTAACCCGTACCCTAACACGTACGCTCACCCTAAACCGTTGTCGTACCCTAACCTGTCCCCAACACCGTCCCCGTCCCCTAACCATAACCGTAATCCTAACCCTTACCCGAAGCCTTACACTAACCCGTCCCCTAATGCTAACCCGTACGCTAACACTAAAGAGTACCCTAACACATACGCACACCCTAAAACGTTGTCGTACACTAACCTGTCCCCTAAACCGTCCCCGTCTCCTAACCCTAACCCTAATCCTAACCCTAACCCTAACCCTTACCCGAAGCCTTACCATAACCCGTGTTCTAATCCTAACCCGTACGCTAACACTAACCCATACCCTAACACGCACGCTCACCCTAAACCGTTGTCGTACCCTAACCTGTCCCCTAAACCGTCCCCGTCCCCTAACCCTAACCCTATCCCTTACCCGAAGCCTTACCTTAACCCGGCCGCTAATCCTAACACGTACGATAACACTAAACCGTACTCTAACACTTACGCTCACCCTAAACCGTCCCCGTTCCCTAACCCTAACCTAACCCTAACCCTAAACCAAACCCTTACCCGAACCTTACCCTAACCCGTCACCTAATCCTAACCCGTACGCTAACTCTAACCCGTACCCTAACACGTACGCTCACCCTAAACCGTTGTCGTACCCTAACATGTCCCCTAAACCGTCCCCGTCCCCGTCCCCGTCCCCTAACCCAAACCCTAACCCTTACCCGAAGCCTTACCCTAAACCGTCCCCTAATCCTAACACGTACGGTAACAATAACCCGTACCCTAACACGTACGCTCACCCTAAACAGTTGTCGTACCCAAATTGTCCCCTAAACCATCGCCATCCCCTAATCGTAACCCTAACCCTAACCCTAACACTTACCCGAAGCCTTACCCTAACCCGTCCCCTAATCCTAACCCGTACGCTAACACTAACCAGTACCCTAACACGTACGCTCACCCGAAACCGTTGTCGTACCCTAACCTGTCCCCTAAACCGTCCCAGTCCCCTAACCGTAACCCTAAACCTGACCCTAACCCTAACCCTTACCCGAAGCCTTACCCTAACCCGGCACGTAATCCTAACCCGTACACTAACACTAACCCGTACCCTAACACGTACGCTCACCCTAAACCTTTGTCATACCGAACCTGTCCCCTAAACCGTCCCCGTCCCCTAACCCTAACACTAAACCTATCCCTAACCCTTACCCGAAGCCTTACACTAACCCGTCCCCTAATCCTAACCCGTACGCTAACACTAACACGTACCCTATCACGTACGCTCACCCTAAACCGTTGTCGTACCCTAACCTCTCCTCTAAACCTTCCCCATCCCCTAACCATAACACTACCCCTAAACCTAACCCTAACCCTTACCCGAAGCCTTACCCTAACCCGTCCACTAATCCTAACACTTACACTAACAGTAACCCGTACCCGAACACCTACGCTCACCCTAAACCATTGTCGTACCCTAACCTGTCCCCTAAACCGTCCCCGTCCCCTAACCCTAACCCTAACCCTAATCCTTACCCGAAGCCTTACCCTAACCCGTCCCCTAATCCTAACCCGTACGCTAACACTAACCCGTACCCTAACACGTACGCTCACCCTAAAATGTTGTCGTACCCTAACCTGTCCCCTAAACCGTCCCCATCACCTAACCCTAACCCTAACCATAACCCTAACCCTAAACCTTACCCGAAGCCTTACCCTAACCCATCCCCTAATCCTAAACCATACGATAACACTAACCCGTACCCTAACACGTACGCTCACCCTAAACTGTTGTCGTACCCTAACCTGTCCCGTAAACCGTCCCCGTCCCCTAACCCTAACCCCAACCCTAACCCTTACCCGAAGACTTACCATAACCCATGTTCTAATCCTAACCCATACGCTAACACTAACCCATACCCTAACACGCACGCTCACCCTAAACCGTTGTCGTACCCTAACCTATCCCCTAAACCGTCCCCGGCCCCTAACCCTAACCCTAACCCTATCCCTTACCCGAAGCCTTACCCTAACCCGGCCCCTAATCCTAACCCGTACGCTAACACTAACCCGTACCCTAACACGTACGCTCACCCTAAACCGTTGTAGTACCCTAACCTGTCCCCTAAAGCGTCCCCGTCCCCTAACCCTAACCCTAACCCTAACCCAAACCCTAACCCTAACCCTTACCCGAAGCCTTACCCTAACCCGTCCCCTAATCCTAACCCGTACGATAACACTAAACCGTACTCTAACACGTACGCTCACCCTAAACCGTCCCCGTCCCCGTCCCCTAACCCTAACCCTAACCCTAACCCTTACCCGAACCTTACCGTAACCCGTCACCTAATCCTAACCCGTACGCTAACTCTAACCTGTACCCTAACACGTACGCTCACCCTAAACCGTTGTCGTACCCTAACATGTCCCCTAAACCGTCCCCGTCCCCTAACCCTAACCCTAAACCTAAACCTAACCCTAACCCCTACCTGAAGCCTTACACTAACCCGTCCCGTAATCCTAACCCGTACGGTAACACTAACCCGTACCCTAACACGTACGCTCACCGTAAACCGTTGACGTACCCTAACCTGTCCCCTAAACCGTCCCCGTTCCCTTCCCCGTCCCCTAACCCTAACCCTAACCCTTACCCGAAGCCTTACCCTAACCCGTCCCCTAATCCTAACCCGTACGGTAACAATAACCCGTACCCTAACACGTACGCTCACCCTAAGCAGTTGTCGTACCCTATCCTGTGCCCTAAACCATCGCCATCCCCTAACCGTAACCCTAACCCTAACCCTAACACTTACCCGAAGCCTTACCCTAACCCGTCCCCTAATCCTAACCCGTACGCTAACACTAACCAGTACCCTAACACGTACGCTCTCCCTAAACCGTTGTCGTACCCTAACCTGTCCCCTAAACCGTCCCCGTCCCCTAACCGTAACCCTAAACCTGACCCTAACCCTAACCCTTACCTGAAGCCTTACCCTAACCCGTCACGTAATCCTAACCCGTACGCTAACACTAACCCGTACCCTAACACGTACGCTCACCCTAAACCGTTGTCGTACCCTAACCTGTCCCCTTAACCGTCCCCGTCCCCGTCCCCTAACCTTAACCCTAACCCTAAACCAAACCCTTACCCGAAGCCTTACCCTAACCCGTGCCCTAATCCTAACACGTACGCTAACAATAACCCGTACCCTAACACGTACGCTCACCCTAAACCGTTGTCGTACCCTAACCTGTCCGTAAACCGTCCCCGTCCCCTAAACCTAACCCTAACCCTAACCCTAACCCTTACTCGAACCCTTAACCTAACCCGTCCCGTAATCCTAAAACGTACGCTAACACTAACCCGTACCCTAACACGTACGCTCACCCTAAACCGTTGTCGTACCCTAACCTGTCTCCTAAACCGTACCCGTCCCCGTCCCCTAACCCTAACCCTAATCCTTACCCGAAGCCTTACCCTAACCCGTCACCTAATCCTAACCCATACGCTAACTCTAACCCGTATCCTAACACGTACGCTCACCCTAAAACGTTGTCGTACCCGAACCAGTCCCCTAAACCATCCCCGTCCCCTAACCCTAACCCTAACCGTAACCCTAACCCTTACCCGAAGCCTTACACTTACCCGTCCCCTAAACCTAACCCGTACGCTAACACTAACCCGTACCCTAACACGTACACTCACCCTATACAGTTGTCGTACCCTAACCGGTCCCCTAAACCGTCGCTGTCCCCTAACCCTAACCCTAACACTAACCCTAACCCTCAACCTTACCCGAAGCCTTACCCTAACCTGTCCCTTAATCCTAACCCGTACGCTTACACTAACCCGTACCCTAACACGTACGCTCACCCTAAACCATTGTCGTACCCTAAACTGTCCCCAAACCATCCCCATCCCGTAACGCTAACCCTAATCCTAACCCTAAACCTAACCCTTACCCGAAGCCTTACCCTAAACCGTCCCCTAAACCTAACCCGTACGCTAACACTAACCCGTACCCTAACACGTATGTTCACCCTAAACTGTTGTCGTACACGAACCTGTCCCCTAAACCGTCCCCGTCCCCTAACCCTAACCGTAACCCTAACCCTAAACCTTACCCGAAGCCTTACCCTAAACCGTCCCCTAATCCTAACCCGTACGCTAACACTAACCCGTACCCTAACACGTACGCTCACCCTAAACCATTGTCGTACACGAACCTCTCCCCTAAACCGTCCCCATCCCCGTCCCCTAAACCTAACCCTAACCCTAACCCTAACCCTTTCTCGAAGCCTTACCCTAACCTGTCCCCTAATCCTAACACGTAGGCTAACACTAACCCGAACCCTAACACGTATGCTCACCCTGAAACGTTGTCGTACACTAACCTGTCCCCTAAACCTTCCCCGTCCCCTAACCCTAACCCTAACCTTAAACCTAACGCTAACCCTTACCCGAAGCCTTACCCTAACCCGTCCCCTAATCCTAACCCGTACGCTAACAATAACCCATACCCTAACACGTACGCTCTCCCTAAACCATTGTCATACACTAACCTGTCCCCTAAACCTTCCCCGTCCCCTAACCTTAACCCTAACCCTAACCCTAACCCTATCCCTTACCCGAAGCCTTACCCTTACCCGTCCCCTAATCCTAACCCGTACGCTAACACTAACCGGTACCTTAACACGTACGCTCACCCTAAACCGTTGTCGTACCCTAACCTGTCCCCTAAACCGTCCCTGTCCCCTAACACTAAACCTAACCCTAACCCTAACCCTAACCCTTACCCGAAGCCTTACCCTAACCAGTCCCCTAATCCTAAACTGTACGCTAACACTAACCCGTCCCCTAATACGTACGCTCAACCTAAACCGTTGTTGTACCCTAACCTGTCCCCTAAACCGTTCCCGTCCCCTAACCCTAACTCTATCCCTAACCCTAATCCTTACCCAAAGCCTTACGCTAAACTGTCCCATAATCCTAATCCGTACGCTAACACTAACCCGTACCCTAACACGTACGCTCACCCTACACCATTGTCGTACCCTAACCTGTCCTGTAAACTGTCCCCGTCCCCTAACATTAACCCTAACCCTAACCCAAACCTTACCCGAAGCCTTACACAAACCCGTCCCCTAATCCTAACCCGTACGCTAACTCTAACCCGTACCCTAACACGTACGCTCACCCTAAACCATTGTCGTACCCTAACATGTCCCCTAAACCGTCCCCATTCCCTAACCCTAACCTTAACCCTAACCATAACCCTAACCCTTACCCGAAGCCTTACACTCACCCGTCCCCTAATCCTAAACCGTACGCTAACACTAACCCGTACCCTATCACGTACGCTCACCCTAAACCGTTGTCGTACCAGAACCTGTCCCCTAAACCGTCCCCGTCCCCTAACCCTAACCCTAACCCTAAACCTAACCCTTACCCGAAGCCTTACGCTCACCCGTCCCCTAATCCTAACCCGTACGCTAACAGTAATCCGTACCCTAACATGTACGCTCACCCTAAACCGTTGTCGTACCCTAACCTGTCCCCTAAACCGTCACCGTCCCCTAACCCTAACCCTAACCCTAACCCGAACCCTTACCCGAAGCCTTACCCTAACCCGTCCCCTAATCCTAACCCGTACGCTAACACTAAACCTTACCCTAACACGTACGCTCAGCCTAAACCTTTGTCGTACCCTAACGTGTCCCCTAAACCGTCCCTGTCCCCTAACCCTAACACTAACCCTAACCCTAAACCTAAACCTTACCCGAAGCCTTACCCTAACCCGTCCCGTAATCCTAGCCGTACGCTAACACTAACCCGTACCCTAACACGTGCACTCACCCTAAACAGTTGTCGTACCCTAGACTGTCCCCTAAACCGTCGCCGTCCCCTAACCCTAACCCTTACCCTAACCCTAACCCTAACCCTTACCTGAAGCCTTATGCTAACCCGTCCCTTAATCCTAACCCGTACGCTAACACTAACCCGTACCCTAACACGTACGCTCACCCTAAACCATTGTCGTACCCTAACCTGTCCCCTAAACCATCCCCGTCCCCTAACCCTAACCCTAATCCTAACCCTAACCCTAACCCTTACCCGAAGCCTGACCCTAAACCGTCCCCTAAACCTAACCCGTACGCTAACACTAACCCGTACCCTAACACGTACGCTCACTCTAAACCGTTGTCGTACCCTAACCTCTCCCCTAAACCGTCCCCATCCCCTAACCATAACCCTAACCCTAAACCTAACCCTAACCCTTACCCGAAGCCTTACCCTAATCCGTCCCCTAATCCTAACCCGTATGCTAAAAGTAACCCGTACCCTAACACGTATGCTCACCCTAAACCGTTGTCGTACCCTAACCTGTTCCCTAAACCGTCCCTGTCACCTAACCCTATCCCTAACCCTAACCCTAACCCTAACCCTAACCCGAAACCTTACCAGAAGCCTTACCATAACCCGTCCCCTAATCTTAACCCGTATGCTAACACTAACCAGTACCTTAACACGTACGCTCACCCTAAACATTTGTCGTACCCTAACCTGTCCCCTAAACCGTCCCCGTCCCCTAACCCTAACCCTAACCCTAAACCTAAACCTTACCCTAAGCCTTACCCTAACCAGTCCCCTAATCCTAACCCGTATGCTAACTCTAACCCGTACCCTAACACGTACGCTCACCCTAAACCGTTGTCGTACCCCAACCTGTCCCCTAAACCGTCCCCATTCCCTAACCCTAACACTAACCCTAACCATAATCCTAATTCTTAACCGAAGCCTTACCCTAACCCGTCCCCTAAACCTATCCCGTACGCTAACACTAACCCGTACCCTACAACGTACGCTCACCCTAAACCGTTGTCGTACCCTAACCTGTCCCCTAAACCGTCCCCGTCCCCTAACCCTAACCCTAACCCAAACCCTAACCCTAAGCCTTACCCGAAGCCTTACCCTAACCCGTCCCCTAATCCTAACCCGTACGCTAACACTAACCCGTACCCTAACACGTACACTCACCCTAAAATGATGTCGTACCGTAACCTGTCCCCTAAACCGTCACCGTCCCCTAACCCTAACCCTAACCCTAACCCTAACCCGAACCCTTACCCGAAGCCTTACCCTAACCCGTCACCAAATCCTAACCCATACGCTAACACGAACCCGTTCCCTAACACGTACGCTCACCCTAAAACTTTGTCGTACCCTAACCTGTCCCCTCAACCGTCCCCGTCCCCTAACCCTAACACTAACCCAAACCCTAACCCTTACCCAAAGCCTTACCCTAACCCGTCCCCTAATCCTAACCCGTACGCTAACACTAACACGTACCCTAACACGTACGCTCACCCTAAATCGTTGTCGTGCCCTAACCTCTCCCCTAAACCGTCCCCATCCCCTAACCATAACCCTAACCCTAAACCTAACCCTAACCCTTACCCGAAGCCTTACCCTAATCCGTCCCCTAATCCTAACCCGTACGCTAACACTAACCCATACCCTAACACGAACGCTCACCCTAAACCATTGTCGTACCCTAACCTGTCCCCTAAATCGTCCCCGTCCTCTAACGCTAACCCTAACCCTAACCCTAAACCTTACCCGAAGCCTTATCCTAACCCGTCCCCTAATCCTTACCCGAACGCTAACACTAATCCATACCCTAACACGTACGCTCACCCAAAACCGTTGTCGTACCCTAATCTGTCCCCTAAACCGTCCCCGTCCCCTAACCCTAACCCTAACCCTAACCCTAACACTTTCCCGAATCCTTACCCTAACCCTTCCCCTAATCCTAACCCGTAGGCTATCACTAACCCGTACCCTAACATGTATGCTCACCCTAAACAGTTGTCGTATCCTAACCTGTCCCCTAAACCGTCCCCGTCCCCTAACCCTAACCCTAACCCTAACCCTTAATCGAAGCCTTACCCTAACCCGTCCCCTAATCCTAACCCGTACGCTAACTATAACCCGTACCCTAACACGTACGCTCACCCTAAACCGTTGTCGGACCCTTACCTGTCCCCTAAACCGTCCCCGTCCCCGTCCCCTAACCCTAACCCTAACCTTAACACTTACCCGAAGCCTTACCCTAACCCGTCCCCTAATCCTAACCCGTACGCTAACACTAACCCGTACCCTAACACGTACGCTCACCCTAAAGCGTTGTCGTACCCTAACCTGTCCCCTAAACCGTCCCCGTCCCCTAACCCTAACCCTAAACCTGACCATAACCCTAACCCTTACCTGAAGCTTTACCCTAACTTGTCCCGTAATCCTAACCTGTACGCTAACACTAACCCGTACCCTAACACGTACGCTCACCCTAAACCGTTGTCGTACCCTAAACTGTCCCCTAAACCGTCCCCGTCCCCGTCCCCTAACCCTAACCCTAACCCTAACCCAAACCCTTGCCCAAAGCCTTACCCTAACCCGTCCCCTAATCCTAACACGTACGCTAACAATAACCCGTACCCTAACACGTACGCTCACCCTAAACCGTTGTCGTACCCTAACCTGTCCCCTAAACCGTCCCCGTCCCCTAAACCTAACCCTAACCCTAACCCTAACCCTAACCCTAACCCTTACCCGAACCCTTAACATAACCCGTCCCGTAATCCTAACACGTACGCTAACACTAACCCGTACCCTAACACGTACGCTCACCCTAAAATGGTGTCGTACCCTAACCACTCCCCGAAACCGTCCCCGTCCCCTAACCCTAACCCTAACCCTAACCCAAACCCTTACCCAAAGCCTTACCCTAACCCGTCCCCTAATCCTAACCCGTACGCTAACACTAAACCGTACCCTAACACATACGCACACCCTAAACCGTTTTCGTACACTAACCTGTCCCCTAAACCGTCCCCGTCCCCTAACCCTAACCCTAAACCTAACCCTTACCCGAAGCCATACCCTAAACCGTCCCCTAATCCTAACCCGTACGCTAACTCTAACCCATACCCTAACACGTACGCTCACCCTAAACCGTTGTCGTACCCTAACCTGTCCCCTAAAACGTCCCCGTCCCCTAACACTAACCCTAACCCTAAACGTAAACCTAACCCTTACCCGAAGCCTTACACTAACCCGTCCCCTAATGCTAACCTGTACGCTAACTCTAACACATACCCTAACACGTACGCTCACCCTAAAACGGTGTCGTACCCTAACCACTCCCCGAAAACGTCCCCGTCCCCTAACCCTAACCCTAACCCTAAACCTAACCCTAACCCTTACCCGAAGCCTTACCCTAAACCGTACCCTAATCCTAACACGTACGCTAACACTAACCCGTACTCTAACACGTACGCTCACCCTAAACCGTTGTCGTACCCTAACCTGTCCCCTAAACCGTCCCTGTCCCCTAACCCTAACCCTAACCCTAACCCTAACCCTTACCCGAAGCCTTACCCTAACCCGTCTCCTAATCCTAACCCGTACGCTAACACTAACCCGTACCCTAACACGTACACTCACACTAAACCGTTGTCGTACCATAACCTGTACCCTAAACCGTCCCCGTCCTGTAACCCTAAACCTAACCCTAACCCTAAACCTAACCCTTACCCGAAGCCTTACCCTAACCCGTCCCCTAATCCTAACCCTAACGCTAATACTAACCCGTACCCTAACACGTACGCTCACCCTAAACCGTTGTCGTACCCTAACCTGTCCCCTAAACCGTCCCCGTCGCCTAACCCTAACCCTAACCCTAACGCTTACCCGAAGCCTTATCCTAAACCGTCCCCTAATTCTAACCCGTACGCTAAAACTAACCCGTACCCTAACACGTATGCTCACCCTAAACCGTTGTCGTACCCTAACCTGTCTCCTAAACCGTCCCCGTCCCCGTCCCCTTACCCTAACCCTTACCCGAAGCCTTACCCTAACCCGTCACCTAATCCTAACCCATACGCTAACTCTAACCCGTATCCTAACACGTACGCTCACCCTAAAACGTTGTCGTACCCTAACCAGTCCCCTACACCGTCCCCGTCCCCTAACCATAACCCTAACCCTAACCCTTATCCGAAGCCTTACACTAACACGTCCCCTAATCCTAACCCGTACGCTAACACTAAAGAGTACCCTAACACATACGCACACCCTAAAACGTTGTCGTACACTAACCTGTCCCCTAAACCGTCCCCGTCTCCTAACCCAAACCCTAATCCTAACCCTAACCCTAACCCTTACCCGAAGCCTTACCATAACTCGTGTTCTAATCCTAACCCGTACGCTAACACTAACCCATACCCTAACACGCACGCTCACCCTAAACCGTTGTCATACCCTAACCTGTCCCCTAAACCGTCCCCGTCCCCTAACCCTAACCCTAACCCTATCCCTTACCCGAAGCCTTACCCTAACCCGGCCCCTAATCCTAACCCGTACGCTAACACTAACCCGTACCCTAACACGTACGCTCACCCTAAACCGTTGTCATACCCTAACCTGTCCCCTAAAGCGTCCCCGTCCCCTAACCCTAACTCTAACCCTAACCCTAACCCTAACCCTTACCCGAAGCCTTACCCTAACCCGTCCCCTCATCCTATACCGTACGTTAACACTAACCCGTACCCTAACACCTACGCTCACCCTAACTGTTGTCATACCCTAACCTGTCCCCTAAACCGTCCCCGTCCCCTAACTCTAACCCTAACCCTAACCCTAACCCTAACCCTTTCCTGAAGCCTTACCCTAACCCGTCCCCTAATCCTAACCCGTACGCTAACACTAACCCGTAACCTAACACGTATGCTCACCCTAAACCGTTGTCGTACCCTAACCTGTCCCGTACCGTCACCGTCCCCTAACCCTAACCCTAACCTTAACCCTAACACTAACCCGAAGCCTTACCCTAACCCGTCCCCTAGTACTAACTCGTACGCTAACGCTAACCCGTACCCTAACACGTACGCTCACCCTAAACCGTTGTCGTACCCTAACCTGTCCCCTAAACCGTCCCCGTCCAATAAAACTAACCCTAACCATAACCCTAACCCTAAGCCTTACCCGAAGCCTTACCCTAACCCGTCCCATAATCCTAAACCGTACGCTAACCCTAACCCGTACCCTAACACGTACGCTCACCGTAAACCGTTGTCGTACCCTAAACTGTCCCCTAAACCGTCACCGTCCCCGTCCCGTAACCCTAACTTTAACCCTAAACCTAACACTTACCCGAAGCCTTACACTAACCCATCCCCTAATCATAAGCCGTACGCTAACACTAAACCATACCCTAACATGTACGCTCACCCTAAACCGTTGTCGTACCCTAACCTGTCCCCTAAACCGTCCCCGTCCCCGTCCCCTAACCCTAACCCTATCCCTAACCCTAAACCTAACCCTTACCCGAAGCCTTACACTAACCCGTTCTCTAATCCTAACACGTACGCGAACACTAACCCGTACCCTAACACGTACGCTCACCCTAAACCGTTGTCGTACACTAACCTGTCCCCTAAACCGTCCCCGTCCCCTAACCCTAACCCTAAACCTAACCGTTACCCAAAGCCTTACACTTACCCATCCCATAATCCTAACCCGTACGCTAACACTAAACCGTACCCTAACACGTACACTCACCCTAAACTGTTGTCGTACAATAACCTGTCCCCTAAACCGTCCCCGTCCCGTAACCCTAACCCTAACCCTAACCCTAAACCTTACCCGAAGCCTTACCCTAACCCGTCCCCTAATCCTAACCCGTACGCTAACACTAACCCGTACCCTAACACGTACGCTCACACTAAACCATTTTTCGTACCCTAACCTGTCCCCTAAACCGTCCCCGTTCCTTAACCCAATCCCTAACCCTAACCCTAACCCTAAACCTTACCCGAAGCCTTACCCTAACCCGTCCCCTAATACTAACCCGTACGCTAACACTAACCCGTACCCTAACACGTACGCTCAACCTAAAACGTTGTGGTACCCTAACCTGTCCCCTAAACCGTCCCCGTCCCCTAACCCTAACCCTAACCCTAAGCCTAACCCTAACCCTTACCCGAAGCCTTACCCTAACCTGTCCCCTAATCCTAACCCGTACGCTAACACTAATCCGTACCCTAATACGTACGCTCACCCTAAACAGTTGTCGTACCCTAACCTGTCCCCTATACCGTCCCCGTCCCCGTCCCCTAACCCTAACCCTAACCCTAAACCTAAACCTAACCCTTACCCGAAGCCTTACCCTAACCCGTACCCTAATGCTAACCTGTACGCTAACTCTAACCCATACCCTAACACGTAGGCTCACCCTAAAACGGTGTCGTACCCTAACCAGTCCCCTAAGCCGTCTCCGTCCCCTAACCCTAACCCTAACCCTAAACCTAACCCTAACCCTTACCCGAAGCCTTACCCTAACCCGTTCCCTAATCCTAACAGGTACGCTAACACTAACCCATACTCTAACATGTACGCTCACCCTAAACCGTTGTCGTACCCTAACCTGTCCCCTAAACCGTCCCTGTCCCCTAACCCTAACCCTAACCCTAACCCTAACCCTTACCCGAAGCCTTACCCTAACCCGTCCCCTAATCCTAACCCGTACGCTAACACTAACCCGTACCCTAACACGTACACTCACACTAAACCGTTGTCGTACCCTAACCTGTCCCCTAAACCGTCCCCATCCCTTAACCCTAACCCTAACCCTAACGCTTACCCGAAGACTTACACTAACCCATCCCCTAATCCTAAATCGTACGCTAACACTAACCCGTACCCTGGCACGTACGCTCACCTTAAACCGTTGTGGTATCCTAACCTGTCCCCTAAACCGTCCCAGTCCCCTAACCCTAACCCTGACTCTAACCCTAACCTTAACCCGTACCCGAAGCCTTACCCTTACCCGTCCCCTAATCCTAACCCGTACACTAACACTAACCCGTACCCTAACACGTACGCTCACCCTAAACCGTTGTCGTACCCTAACCTGTCCCCTAAACCGTCCGAGTCCCCTAACCCTAACCCTAACCCTAACCCAAACCCTTACCCGAAACCTTACCCTCACACTTCCCCAATCCTAAACCGTACGCTAACACTAACCCGTACCCTAACACGTACGCTCACCCTAAACCGTTGTCATACACTAACCTGTTCCCTAAATCGTCCCCGTCCCTGTCCCCTAACCCTAACCCTAACCGTAACACTTACCCGAAGCCTTACCCTAACCCGTCCCCTAATCCTAACCCGTAGGCTAACACTAACCCGTACCCTAACACGTACGCTCACCCTAAACCGTTGTCGTACCCGAACCTGTCCCCTAAATCGTCCCCGTCCCCTAACACTAACCCTAACGCTAACCCTAACCCTAAACCTTAACCGAAGCCTTACCCTAACCCGTCCCCTAATCCTAACCCGTATGATAACCCTAACACTAACCCTACCCCTTACCCGAAACCTTACCATAAACCGTCCCCTAATCCTAACATGTACGCCCTCACTAAACCGTACCCTAACACATACGCTCACCCTAAAAAGTTGTCGTACCCTAACCTGTCCCCTAAACCGTCCCCGTCCCCGTCCCCTAACCCAAACCCTAACCCTAACCCTAACACTTACCCGAAGCCTTACCCTAACCCGTCCCCTAATCCTAACCCGTATGCTAACACTAACCCGTACCCTACCATGTACGCTCACCCTAAACCGTTGTCGAACACTAACCTGTCCCCTAAACCGGCCCCTAACCCTAACCCTAACCCTAAACCTATCCCTAACCCTAACACTTACCCGAAGCCTTACCCTAACCCGTCCCCTAATGCTAACTCGTACGCTAACACTGACCCATACCCGAACACATACGCTCACCCTAAACCGTTGTCGTACCCTAACCTGTCCCCAAAACCGTCCCTGTCCCCTAACCGTAACCCTAACCCTAACCCTAACACTAACCCTTACCCGAAGCCTTACCCTAAACCGTCCCTTAATCCTAACCCATACCCTAAGATTAAACCGTACCCTAATACGTACACTCACCCTAAACCGTTGTCGTACAGTAACCTGTCCACTAAACCTTCCCCGTCCCAGTCCCCTAAGGCTAACCCTAACCCTAAACCTAACCCTTACCCGAAGCCTTACACTAACCCGTCCCCTAATTCTAACCCATACGCTAACACTAACCCGTACCCTAACACATACGCTCACCCTAAACTGTTGTCGTACCCTAACCTGTCCCCTAAACCGTCCCCGTCCCCTAACCCTAACCCTAACCCTAACCCTAACCCTTACCCGAAGCCTTACCCTAACCCGTCCCCTAATCCTAACACGTACGCTAACACTAACCCATACTCTAACACGTACGCTCACCCTAAACCGTTGTCGTACCCTAACCTGTCCCCTAAACCGTCCCTGTCCCCTAACCCTAACCCTAACCCTAACCCTAACACTTACCCGAAGCCTTACCCTAACCCGTCCCCTAATCCTAACCCGTACGCTAACACTAACCCATACCCTAACACGTACACTCACACTAAACCGTTGTCGTACCCTAACCTGTCCCCTAAACCGTCCCCATCCCTTAACCCTAACCCTAAACCTAACCCTAACCCTTACCCGAAGCCTTATCCTAAACCGTCCCCTAATCCTAACCCGTACGCTAACACTAACCCGTACCCTAACACGTACACTCACCCTAAACCGTTGTCGTACCCTAACCTGTACCCTAAACCATCCCCGTCCTGTAACCCTAACCCTAACCCTAACCCTAACACTTACCCGAAGCCTTACCCTAACCCGTCCCCTATACCTAACCCGAACGCTAACACTAACCCGTACCCTAACACGTACGCTCACCCTAAACCGTTGTCGTACCCTAACCTGTCCCCTAAACCGTCCCCATCGCATAACCCTAACCCTAACCCTAACCCTTACCCGAAGCCTTACCCTAACCCGTCCCCTAATCCTAACCCGTATGCTAACCCTAAACCTAACCCTAACCCTTACCCGTAGCTTTACACTAACTCGTCCCCTAATCCTAACCCGTACGCTAACACTAAACCGTACCCTAACACGTACGCTCACCCTAAACCATTGTCGTACCCTAACCTGTCCCCTAAACCTTCCCCGTCCCCTAACCCTAACCCTAACCCTAACACTTACCCGAAGCCGTACCCTAACCCGTTCCCTAATCCTAACCAGTACGCTAACACTAACCCATACCCTAACACGTACTCTCACCCTAAACAGTTGTCGTACCCTAACCTGTCCCCTAAACCGTCCCCGTCCCCGTCCCCTAACCCTAACCCTAACCCTAACACTTACCCGAAGCCTTACCCTTACCCGTCCCCTAATCCTAACACGTACGCTAACACTAAACCGTACCCTAACACGTACGGTCACCCTAAACCATTGTCGTACCCTAAACTGTCCCCTAAACCGTCCCTGTTCCCTAACCCTAACCCTAACCCTAACGCTTACCCGAAGACTTACACTAACCCATCCCCTAATCCTAAATCGTACGCTAACACTAACCCGTACCCTAGCACGTACGCTCACCTTAAACCGTTGTGGTACCCTAACCTGTCCCCTAAACCGTCCCAGTCCCCTAACCCTAACCCTGACTCTAACCCTAACCTTAACCCTTACCCGAAGCCTTACCCTTACCCGTCCCCTAATCCTAACCCGTACACTAACACTAACCCGTACCCTAACACGTACGCTCACCCTAAACCGTTGTCGTACCCTAACCTGTCCCCTAAACCGTCCGAGTCCCCTAACCCTAACCCTAACCCTAACCCAAACCCTTACCCGAAACCTTACCCTCACACTTCCCCAATCCTAAACCGTACGCTAACACTAACCCGTACCCTAACACGTACGCTCACCCTAAACCGTTGTCATACACTAACCTGTTCCCTAAATCGTCCCCGTCCCCGGCCCCTAACCCTAACCCTAACCGTAACACTTACCCGAAGCCTTACCCTAACCTGTCCCCTAATCCTAACCCGTAGGCTAACACTAACCCGTACCCTAACACGTACGCTCACCCTAAACCGTTGTCGTACCCGAACCTGTCCCCGAAATCGTCCCCGTCCCCTAACACTAACCCTAACGCTAACCCTAACCCTAAACCTTAACCGAAGCCTTACCCTAACCCGTCCCCTAATCCTAACCCGTATGATAACCCTAACACTAACCCTAACCCTTACCCGAAACCTTAC
The DNA here is from genome assembly GCF_963924675.1 of Phocoena phocoena. Classification (NCBI taxonomy): domain Eukaryota; kingdom Metazoa; phylum Chordata; class Mammalia; order Artiodactyla; family Phocoenidae; genus Phocoena; species Phocoena phocoena. The sequence continues at coordinate 1,032,003 of NW_027077445.1, forward strand.
CATAAACCGTCCCCTAATCCTAACATGTACGCCCTCACTAAACCGTACCCTAACACATACGCTCACCCTAAAAAGTTGTCGTACCCTAACCTGTCCCCTAAACTGTCCCCGTCCCCGTCCCCTAACCCAAACCCTAACCCTAACCCTAACACTTACCCGAAGCCTTACCCTAACCCGTCCCCTAATCCTAACCCGTATGCTAACACTAACCCGTACCCTACCATGTACGCTCACCCTAAACCGTTGTCGAACACTAACCTGTCCCCTAAACCGGCCCCTAACCCTAACCCTAACCCTAAACCTATCCCTAACCCTAACACTTACCCGAAGCCTTACCCTAACCCGTCCCCTAATGCTAACTCGTACGCTAACACTGACCCGTACCCTAACACATACGCTCACCCTAAACCGTTGTCGTACCCTAACCTGTCCCCAAAACCGTCCCTGTCCCCTAACCGTAACCCTAACCCTAACCCTAACACTAACCCTTACCCGAAGCCTTACCCTAACCCGTCCCCTAATCCTAACCCGTACCCTAAGATTAAACCGTACCCTAATACGTACACTCACCCTAAACCGTTGTCGTACAGTAACCTGTCCACTAAACCTTCCCCGTCCCAGTCCCCTAAGCCTAACCCTAACCCTAAACCTAACCCTTACCCGAAGCCTTACACTAACCCGTCCCCTAATTCTAACCCATACGCTAACACTAACCCGTACCCTAACACATACGCTCACCCTAAACTGTTGTCGTACCCTTACCTGTCCCCTAAACCGTCCCCATCCCCTAACCCTAACCCTAACCCTAACCCTTACCCGAAGCCTTACCCTAAACCCTCCCTTAATCCTAACCCGTATGCTAACACTAACCCGTACCCTAACACATACGCTCACAATAAACATTTGTCGTACCCTCACCTGTCCCCTAAACTGTCCCCGTCCCCTAACCCTAACCCTAACCCTAACCCTTACCCGAAGCCTTACCCTAACCCGTCCCCTCATCCTATACCGTACGTTAACACTAACCCGTACCCTAACACCTACGCTCACCCTAACTGTTGTCATACCCTAACCTGTCCCCTAAACCGTCCCCGTCCCCTAACCCTAACCCTAACCCTAACCCTAACCCTAACCCTTTCCTGAAGCCTTACCCTAACCCGTCCCCTAATCCTAACCCGTACGCTAACACTAACCCGTAACCTAACACGTATGCTCACCCTAAACCGTTGTCGTACCCTAACCTGTCCCGTACCGTCACCGTCCCCTAACCCTAACCCTAACCTTAACTCTAACACTAACCCGAAGCCTTACCCTAACCCGTCCCCTAGTACTAACTCGTACGCTAACACTAACCCGTACCCTAACACGTACGCTCACCCTAAACCGTTGTCGTACCCTAACCTGTCCCCTAAACCGTCCCCGTCCAATAAAACTAACCCTAACCATAACCCTAACCCTAACCCTTACCCGAAGCCTTACACTAACCCGTCCCATAATCCTAAACCGTACGCTAACCCTAACCCGTACCCTAACACGTACGCTCACCGTAAACCGTTTTCGTACCCTAAACTATCCCCTAAACCGTCACCGTCCCCGTCCCGTAACCCTAACTTTAACCCTAAACCTAACCCTTACCCGAAGCCTTACACTAACCCATCCCCTAATCATAAGCCGTACGCTAACACTAAACCATACCCTAACACGTACGCTCACCCTAAATCGTTGTCGTACCCTAACCTGCCCCTAAACCGTCCCCGTCCCCGTCCCCTAACCCTAACCCTATCCCTAACCCTAAACCTAACCCTTACCCGAAGCCTTACCCTAACCCGTTCCCTAATCCTAACACGTACACGAACACTAACCCGTACCCTAACACGTACGCTCACCCTAAACCGTTGTCGTACACTAACCTGTCCCCTAAACCGTCCCCGTCCCCTAACCCTAACCCTAAACCTAACACTTACCCGAAGCCTTACACTTACCCATCCCATAATACTAACCCGTACGCTAACACTAAACCGTACCCTAACACGTACACTCACCCTAAACTGTTGTCGTACAATAACCTGTCCCCTAAACCGTCCCCGTCCCCTAACCCTAACCCTAACCCTAACCCTAAACCTTACCCGAAGCCTTACCCTAACCCGTCCCCTAATCCTAACCCGTACGCTAACACTAACCCGTACCCTAACACGTACGCTCACACTAAACCATTTTTCGTACCCTAACCTGTCCCCTAAACCGTCCCCGTTCCTCAACCCAATCCCTAACCCTAACCCTAACCCTAAACCTTACCCGAAGCCTTACCCTAACCCGTCCCCTAATACTAACCCGTACGCTAACACTAACCCGTACCCTAACACGTACGCTCACCCTAAAACGTTGTGGTACCCTAACCTGTCCCCTAAACCGTCCCCGTCCCCTAACCCTAACCCTAACCCTAAGCCTAACCCTAACCCTTACCCGAAGCCTTACCCTAACCTGTCCCCTAATCCTAACCCGTACGCTAACACTAATCCGTACCCTAATACGTACGCTCACCCTAAACCGTTGTCGTACCCTAACCTGTCCCCTAAACCGTCCCCGTCCCCGTCCCCGTCCCCTAAACCTAACCCTAAACCTAAACCTAACCCTTACCCGAAGCCTTACCCTAACCCGTACCCTAATGCTAACCTGTACGCTAACTCTAACCCATACCCTAACACGTACGCTCACCCTAAAACGGTGTCGTACCCTAACCAGTCCCCTAAACCGTCTCCGTCCCCTAACCCTAACCCTAACCCTAAACCTAACCCTAACCCTTACCCGAAGCCTTACCCTAACCCGTCCCCTAATCCTAACACGTACGCTAACACTAACCCATACTCTAACACGTACGCTCACACTAAACCGTTGTCGTACCCTAACCTGTCCCCTAAACCGTCCCTGTCCCCTAACCCTAACACTAACCCTAACCCTAACCCTTACCCGAAGCCTTACCCTAACCCGTCCCCTAATCCTAACCCGTACGCTGACACTAACCCGTACCCTAACACGTACACTCACACTAAACCGTTGTCGTACCCTAACCTGTCCCCTAAACCGTCCCCATCCCTTAACCCTAACCCTAAACCTAACCCTAACCCTTACCCGAAGCCTTATCCTAAACCGTCCCCTAATCCTAACCCGTACGCTAACACTAACCCGTACCCTAACACGTACACTCACCCTAAACCTTTGTCGTACCCTAACCTGTACCCTAAACCATCCCCGTCCTGTAACCCTAGCCCTAACCCTAACCCTAACCCTTACCCGAAGCCTTACCCTAACCCGTCCCCTATACCTAACCCGAACGCTAACACTAACCCGTACCCTAACACGTACGCTCACCCTAAACCGTTGTCGTACCCTAACCTGTCCCCTAAACCGTCCCCGTCGCCTAACCCTAACCCTAACCCTAACGCTTACCCGAAGCCTTATCCTAAACCGTCCCCTAATCCTAACCCGTACGCTAACACTAACCCGTACCCTAACACGTACGCTCACCCTAAACCGTTGTCGTACCTTAACCTGTACCCTAAACTGTCCCCGTACCGTAACCCTAATCCTAACCCTAACCCTAAACCTAACCCTTACCCGAAGCCTTACCCTAACCCGTCCCCTAATCCTAACCCGAACGCTAACACTAACCCGTACCGTAACACGTATGCTCACCCTAAACCGTTGTCATACCCTAACCTGTCCCCTACACCGTCCCCGTCCCCTAACCATAACCCTAACCCTAACCCTTACCCGAAGCCTTACACTAACCCGTCCCCTAATCCTAACCCGTCCGCTAACACTAAAGAGTACCCTAACACATACGCACACCCTAAAACGTTGTCGTACACTAACCTGTCTCCTAAACCGTCCCCATCTCCTAACCCTAACCCTAATCCTAACCCTAACCCTAACCCTTACCCGAAGCCTTACCATAACCCGTGTTCTAATCCTAACCCGTACGCTAACACTAACCCATACCCTAACACGCACGCTCACCCTAAACCGTTGTCGTACCCTAACCTGTCCCCTAAACCGTCCCCGTCCCCTAACCCTAACCCTATCCCTTACCCGAAGCCTTACCTTAACCCGGCCGCTAATCCTAACACGTACGATAACACTAAACCGTACTCTAACACTTACGCTCACCCTAAACCGTCCCCGTTCCCTAACCCTAACCCTAACCCTAACCCTAAACCAAACCCTTACCCGAACCTTACCCTAACCCGTCACCTAATCCTAACCTGTACGCTAACTCTAACCCGTACCCTAACACGTACGCTCACCCTAAACCGTTGTCGTACCCTAACATGTCCCCTAAACCGTCCCCGTCCCCGTCCCCGTCCCCTAACCCAAACCCTAACCCTTACCCGAAGCCTTACCCTAAACCGTCCCCTAATCCTAACACGTACGGTAACAATAACCCGTACCCTAACACGTACGCTCACCCTAAACAGTTGTCGTACCCTATCCTGTCCCCTAAACCATCGCCATCCCCTAATCGTAACCCTAACCGTAACCCTAACACTTACCCGAAGCCTTACCCTAACCCGTCCCCTAATCCTAACCCGTACGCTAACACTAACCAGTACCCTAACACGTACGCTCACCCGAAACCGTTGTCGTACCCTAACCTGTCCCCTAAACCGTCCCAGTCCCCTAACCGTAACCCTAAACCTGACCCTAACCCTAACCCTTACCCGAAGCCTTACCCTAACCCGGCACGTAATCCTAACCCGTACACTAACACTAACCCGTACCCTAACACGTACGCTCACCCTAAACCTTTGTCATACCGAACCTGTCCCCTAAACCGTCCCCGTCCCCTAACCCTAACACTAAACCTATCCCTAACCCTTACCCGAAGCCTTACACTAACCCGTCCCCTAATCCTAACCCGTACGCTAACACTAACACGTACCCTATCACGTACGCTCACCCTAAACCGTTGTCGTACCCTAACCTCTCCCCTAAACCTTCCCCATCCCCTAACCATAACACTACCCCTAAACCTAACCCTAACCCTTACCCGAAGCCTTACCCTAACCCGTCCACTAATCCTAACACTTACACTAACAGTAACCCGTACCCGAACACCTACGCTCACCCTAAACCATTGTCGTACCCTAACCTGTCCCCTAAACCGTCCCCGTCCCCTAACCCTAACCCTAACCCTAATCCTTACCCGAAGCCTTACCCTAACCCGTCCCCTAATCCTAACCCGTACGCTAACACTAACCCGTACCCTAACACGTACGCTCACCCTAAAATGTTGTCGTACCCTAACCTGTCCCCTAAACCGTCCCCATCACCTAACCCTAACCCTAACCCTAACCCTAACCCTAAACCTTACCCGAAGCCTTACCCTAACCCATCCCCTAATCCTAAACCATACGATAACACTAACCCGTACCCTAACACGTACGCTCACCCTAAACCGTTGTAGTACCCTAACCTGTCCCCTAAAGCGTCCCCGTCCCCTAACCCTAACCCTAACCCTAACCCAAACCCTAACCCTAACCCTTACCCGAAGCCTTACCCTAACCCGTCCCCTAATCCTAACCCGTACGATAACACTAAACCGTACTCTAACACGTACGCTCACCCTAAACCGTCCCCGTCCCCGTCCCCTAACCCTAACCCTAACCCTAACCCTAACCCTTACCCGAACCTTACCGTAACCCGTCACCTAATCCTAACCCGTACGCTAACTCTAACCTGTACCCTAACACGTACGCTCACCCTAAACCGTTGTCGTACCCTAACATGTCCCCTAAACCGTCCCCGTCCCCTAACCCTAACCCTAAACCTAAACCTAACCCTAACCCCTACCTGAAGCCTTACACTAACCCGTCCCGTAATCCTAACCCGTACGGTAACACTAACCCGTACCCTAACACGTACGCTCACCGTAAACCGTTGACGTACCCTAACCTGTCCCCTAAACCGTCCCCGTTCCCTTCCCCGTCCCATAACCCTAACCCTAACCCTTACCCGAAGCCTTACCCTAACCCGTCCCCTAATCCTAACCCGTACGGTAACAATAACCCGTACCCTAACACGTACGCTCACCCTAAGCAGTTGTCGTACCCTATCCTGTGCCCTAAACCATCGCCATCCCCTAACCGTAACCCTAACCCTAACCCTAACACTTACCCGAAGCCTTACCCTAACCCGTCCCCTAATCCTAACCCGTACGCTAACACTAACCAGTACCCTAACACGTACGCTCACCCTAAACCGTTGTCGTACCCTAACCTGTCCCCTAAACCGTCCCCGTCCCCTAACCGTAACCCTAAACCTGACCCTAACCCTAACCCTTACCTGAAGCCTTACCCTAACACGTCACGTAATCCTAACCCGTACGCTAACACTAACCCGTACCCTAACACGTACGCTCACCCTAAACCGTTGTCGTACCCTAACCTGTCCCCTTAACCGTCCCCGTCCCCGTCCCCTAACCTTAACCCTAACCCTAAACCAAACCCTTACCCGAAGCCTTACCCTAACACGTGCCCTAATCCTAACACGTACGCTAACAATAACCCGTACCCTAACACGTACGCTCACCCTAAACCGTTGTCGTACCCTAACCTGTCCGTAAACCGTCCCCGTCCCCTAAACCTAACCCTAACCCTAACCCTAACCCTTACTCGAACCCTTAACCTAACCCGTCCCGTAATCCTAACACGTACGCTAACACTAACCCGTACCCTAACACGTACGCTCACCCTAAACCGTTGTCGTACCCTAACCTGTCTCCTAAACCGTACCCGTCCCCGTCCCCTAACCCTAACCCTAATCCTTACCCGAAGCCTTACCCTAACCCGTCACCTAATCCTAACCCATACGCTAACTCTAACCCGTATCCTAACACGTACGCTCACCCTAAAACGTTGTCGTACCCGAACCAGTCCCCTAAACCATCCCCGTCCCCTAACCCTAACCCTAACCGTAACCCTAACCCTTACCCGAAGCCTTACACTTACCCGTCCCCTAATCCTAACCCGTACGCTAACACTAACCCGTACCCTAACACGTACACTCACCCTATACAGTTGTCGTACCCTAACCGGTCCCCTAAACCGTCGCTGTCCCCTAACCCTAACCCTAACACTAACCCTAACCCTCAACCTTACCCGAAGCCTTACCCTAACCTGTCCCTTAATCCTAACCCGTACGCTTACACTAACCCGTACCCTAACACGTACGCTCACCCTAAACCATTGTCGTACCCTAAACTGTCCCCAAACCATCCCCATCCCGTAACGCTATCCCTAATCCTAACCCTAAACCTAACCCTTACCCGAAGCCTTACCCTAAACCGTCCCCTAAACCTAACCCGTACGCTAACACTAACCCGTACCCTAACACGTATGTTCACCCTAAACTGTTGTCGTACACGAACCTGTCCCCTAAACCGTCCCCGTCCCCTAACCCTAACCGTAACCCTAACCCTAAACCTTACCCGAAGCCTTACCCTAAACCGTCCCCTAATCCTAACCCGTACGCTAACACTAACCCGTACCCTAACACGTACGCTCACCCTAAACCATTGTCGTACACGAACCTCTCCCCTAAACCGTCCCCATCCCCGTCCCCTAAACCTAACCCTAACCCTAACCCTAACCCTTTCTCGAAGCCTTACCCTAACCTGTCCCCTAATCCTAACACGTAGGCTAACACTAACCCGAACCCTAACACGTATGCTCACCCTGAAACGTTGTCGTACACTAACCTGTCCCCTAAACCTTCCCCGTCCCCTAACCCTAACCCTAACCTTAAACCTAACGCTAACCCTTACCCGAAGCCTTACCCTAACCCGTCCCCTAATCCTAACCCGTACGCTAACAATAACCCATACCCTAACACGTACGCTCTCCCTAAACCATTGTCATACACTAACCTGTCCCCTAAACCTTCCCCGTCCCCTAACCCTAACCCTAACCCTAACCCTAACCCTATCCCTTACCCGAAGCCTTACCCTTACCCGTCCCCTAATCCTAACCCGTACGCTAACACTAACCGGTACCTTAACACGTACGCTCACCCTAAACCGTTGTCGTACCCTAACCTGTCCCCTAAACCGTCCCTGTCCCCTAACACTAAACCTAACCCTAACCCTAACCCTAACCCTTACCCGAAGCCTTACCCTAACCAGTCCCCTAATCCTAAACTGTACGCTAACACTAACCCGTCCCCTAATACGTACGCTCAACCTAAACCGTTGTTGTACCCTAACCTGTCCCCTAAACCATCCCCGTCCCCTAACCCTAACTCTATCCCTAACCCTAATCCTTACCCAAAGCCTTACGCTAAACTGTCCCATAATCCTAATCCGTACGCTAACACTAACCCGTACCCTAACACGTACGCTCACCCTACACCATTGTCGTACCCTAACCTGTCCTGTAAACTGTCCCCGTCCCCTAACATTAACCCTAACCCTAACCCAAACCTTACCCGAAGCCTTACACAAACCCGTCCCCTAATCCTAACCCGTACGCTAACACTAACCCGTACCCTAACATGTACGCTCACCCAAAACCGTTGTCGTACCCTAACATGTCCCCTAAACCGTCCCCGTCGCCTACCCCTAACCCTAATCCTAACCCTAACCCTAACCCTTACCCTAACCCTTACCCGAAGCCTTACCCTAAACGGTCCCCAAATCCTAACCCGCACGCTAACACTAACCCTTACCCTAACACATACGCTCACCCTAAACAGTTGTCGTACCCTAACCTGTCCCCTAAACCGTCCCTGTCCCCTAACACTAAACCTAACCCTAACCCTAACCCTAACCCTTACCCGAAGCCTTACCCTAACCAGTCCCCTAATCCTAAACTGTACGCTAACACTAACCCGTCCCCTAATACGTACGCTCAACCTAAACCGTTGTTGTACCCTAACCTGTCCCCTAAACCGTCCCCGTCCCCTAACCCTAACTCTATCCCTAACCCTAATCCTTACCCAAAGCCTTACGCTAAACTGTCCCATAATCCTAATCCGTACGCTAACACTAACCCGTACCCTAACACGTACGCTCACCCTACACCATTGTCGTACCCTAACCTGTCCTGTAAACTGTCCCCGTCCCCTAACATTAACCCTAACCCTAACCCAAACCTTACCCGAAGCCTTACACAAACCCGTCCCCTAATCCTAACCCGTACGCTAACACTAACCCGTACCCTAACATGTACGCTCACCCAAAACCGTTGTCGTACCCTAACATGTCCCCTAAACCGTCCCCGTCGCCTAACCCTAACCCTAATCGTAATCCTAACCCTAACCCTTACCCTAACCCTTACCCGAAGCCTTACCCTAAACGGTCCCCAAATCCTAACCCGCACGCTAACACTAACCCATACCCTAACACATACGCTCACCCTAAACAGTTGTCGTACCCTAACCTGCCCCTAAACCGTCCCCGTCCCCAAACCCTAACCCTAACCCTAACCCTTACTCCAAGCCTTATACTAACCCGTCCCTTAATCCTAACCCGTACGCTAACACTAACCCGTACCCTAACACGTACGCTCACCCTAAACCGTTGTCCTACCCTAACTTGTCCCCTAAACCGTCCCCGTCCCCTAACCCTATCCCTAACCCTAACCCTAACCTTTACCCGAAGCCTTACCCTAACCCGTCCCCTAATCCAAACCCGTACGCTAACACTACACCGTACCCTAACACGTACGCTCACCCTAAACCGTTGTCGTACCCTAACCTGTCCCCTAAACCGTCCCCGTCCCCTAACCCTAACCCTAATCCTAACCCTAACCCTAACCCTAACCCTAAGCTTTACCCAAAGCCTTTACCTAACCCGTCCCCTAATCCTAAACGGTACGCTAACACTAACGCGTACCCTAACACGTACGCTCACACTAAACCATTGACGTACAGTAACCTGTCCCATAAACCCTCCCTGTGCCCTTACCCTAACCCTAAACCTAACCCTAACCCTAACCCTAATCATTACCCGAAGCCTTACCCTAACCCGTCCCCTAATGCTAACCGGTACGCTAACACTAAACCATACCCTAACTCGTACGCTCACCCTAAACTGTTGTCGTACACTAACCTGTCCCCTAAACCGTCCTCGTCCCCAAACCCTAACCCTAACCCTAAACTTTACCCAAAGCCTTACCCTAACATGTCCCCTAATCCTAACCCATACGCTAACACTAACCCGTACCCTAAAACGTACGCTCATCCTAAACTGTTGTCATATCCTAACCTTGCCCCTAAACCCTCCCCGTCCCCTAACCCTAACCCTATGCCTAACCCTAACCCTTACCCGAAGCCTTACCCTAACCCGTCACCTAATCCTAACCCGTACACGAAAGCTAACGTTACGCTAAAACGTATGCTCACCCTAAACATTTGCCGTACCCTAACCTGTCTCATAAACCGTCCCCGTCCCCTAAACCTAACCCTTAACCTAACCCTAACGCTTACCCAAAGCCTTACACTAACCTGTCCCCTAATCCTAACCCGTACGCTAACACTAACCCTTACCCTAACACGTACGCTCACCCTAAACCGTTGCCGTACCCTAACCTTTCCCCTAAACCGTCCCCATCCCCTATCCCTAAACCTGACCCTAACTCTAATCCTTACCCGAAGCCTTACCCTAACCCGTCCCCTAATCCTAAACCGTACGCTAACACTAACCCGTAACATAACACGTACGCTCACCCTAAAACGTTGTCGTACCCTAACCAGTCCACTAAACCGTCCCCGTCCCCTAAAACTAACCCTAACCCTAACCCTTACACGAAGCCTTACACTAAACCGTCCCCTAATCCTAACCTGTATGTTAACACTAACTGGTACCGTAACACGTACGCTCACCCTAAACATTTGTCATAACATAACCTGTCTCCTAAACCGTCCCTTCCCTAACCCTAAACCTAAACCTAATCCTAACCGGTCCCCTAAACCGTCCTCGTCCCCGTTCCCGAACCCTAAGCCTAACCCTAACGCTAACCCTTACCCGAAGCCTTACCCTAACCCGTCCCCTAATCCTAACCCGTACGCTAACACTAACCCGTACCCTAACATGTACGTTTACCCTAAACCATTGTCGTACACTAACCTGTCCCCTAAACCGTCCCCTTCCCCTAACCCTAACCCTAACCCTAATCCTAACCAGTCCCCTAAACTGTCCCCGTCCCCGTCCCCTAACCCTAAGACTAAACCTAACGCTAACACTTACCCGAAGCCTTACACTAACCCGTACCATAATCCTAAACCGTACGCTAACACTAACCCATACCCTAACATGTACGCTCACCCTAACCCTTTGTCATACTCTAACCTGTCCCCTAAACCGTCCCCTTCCCCTAATCCTAACCCTAACCATAACCCTAACCATAACCCTTACCCGAAGCCTTACCCAAACCCGTCTCCTAATCCTAAGCTGTACGCTAACACTAACCCGTACCCTAACACGTACGATCACCCTAAACCATTGTAGTATCCTAACCTTTCCCCTAAACCGTCCCCGTCCCCTAACCCTAACACTAACCCTTTCAATAACCCTAACCCTTACCCGAAGCCTTACCCTGACCGGTCACCTAATACGAACCCGTACGCTAACACTAACCCATAGCCTAACACGTACGCTCACCCTAAACCGTTGCTGTACCCTAACCTGTCCCCTAAACCGTCCCCGTCCCCTAACCCTAACCGTCAACCTAACCCTAAACCTTACCTGAAGCCTTACCCTAACCCGTCCCCTAATCCTAACCCGTACGCTAACACTAAACCGTACCCTAACACCTACACTCACCCTAAAACGTTGTCGTATCCTAACCTGTCCCCTAAACCCTCCCCTTCCCCTAACCCTAACCCTAAACCTAACCCTAAACCTTACCTGAAGCCTTACCCAAACCCGTCCCCTAATCCTAACCCGTACGCTAACACTAAACGTTACCCTAACACCTACACTCACCCTAAAACGTTGTCGTATCCTAACCTGTCCCCTAAACCGTCCCCGTCCCCTAACCCTAACCCTAACACTAACCCTAACCCTTACCCGAAGCCCTAATCTAACCCATAGGCTAACAGTAAACCGTAGCCTAACACGTACGATCACCCTAAACCTTTGTCGTACCATAACCTGTCCCCTAAACTGTCCCCATCCCCTTCCCCTAATCCTAACCCTAACCCTAACCCTAACACTTACCCGAAGCCATACCCTAACCCGTCCCATAATCCTAACCCGTACCCTAACACGTACGCTCACTCTAAACCATTGTCGTACCCTAAACTGTGACCTACACCGTCCCCGTCCCCGTCCCCTAACCCTAACCCTAACCCTAAGCCTAAACCTGAACCTTACCCGAAACCTTACCCTAACCCGTCCCCTAATCCTAACACGTACGCTAACACTAACCCGTACCCTAACACGTACGCTCACCCTAAAACTTTGTCGTACACTAACCTGTCCCTTAAACCGTCCCCATCCGCTAACCCTAACCCTAACCCTAACCCTAAAACTTACCCAAAGCCTTACCCTAACCCGTCACATAATCCTAACCCGTACGCTAACACTAACCCATACCCTAACAGGTACGCTCACCCTAAACTGTTTTCATACCCTAACCTGTCCCCTAAACCGTCCCCGTCCCCCAACCCTAACCCTAACCCTTACCCGAAGCCTTACCCTAACCCATCCCCTAATCCTAACCCGTATGCTAACAATAACCCGTACCCTAACACGTACGCTCACCCTAAATCGCTGTCGTACCCTATCCTGTCCCCTAAACCGTCCCCGTCCCCTAAACGTAACCCTAAGCCTAAACTTTACCCGAAGCCTTACCCTAACCCGTCCCCTAATCCTAACTCGTACGCTAACACCTACGCTCACCCTAAACCGTTGTTGTACCCTAAACTGTCCCCTAAACCGTCCCCATCCCCTAACCCTAACCCTAACCCTAACCCTAAACCTTACCGGAAGCCTTACCCTAACCCATCCCCTAATCCTAACCCGTACGCTAACACTAACACATACCCTAACACGTATGCTCACCCTAAACCGTTGTCGTACCCTAACCTGTCCCCTAAACCATCCCCATCCCCTAACCCTAACAATAACCCTAAACCTAAACCTTACCCGAAGCCTTACCTAAACCCGTCCCATAATCCTAACCCGTACGCTAACACTAATCCGTACCCTAACACGTACACTCACCCTAAATCTTTGTCGTACAATAACCTGTCCCTTAAACCGTCCCCATCCGCTAACCCTAACCCTAACCCTAAACCTAACACTTACCCGAAGCCTTACCCTAACCCGTCCCCTAATCCTAACCCTTACGCTAACACTAACCCATACCATAACACGTACGCTCACCCTAAACCGTTTTCGTACCCTAACCTGTCCCCTAAACCGTCCCCGTCCCCCAACCCTAACCCTAACCCTAAGCCTTACCTGAAGCCTTAAACTAAACTGTCCCCTAATCCTAACTGGTACGCTAACACTAACCCGTACCCTAACACGTACGCTCACCCTAAATGGTTGCGGTACCCTAAACTGTCACCTAAACCGTCCCCGTCCGTCCCCTATCCCTAACCCTAACCCTAACCCTAACACTTACCCGAAGCCTTACCCTAAACCGTCCCCTAATCCTAACCCGTACGTTAACACTAAACCTTACCCTAACATGTACAATCACCCTAAACCGTTGTCGTACCCTAACCTGTCCCTTAAACCGTCCCCATCCCCTAACCCTAACACTAACCCTAACCCTAACCCTAACAATTAACCGAAGACTTCCCCTAACCCATCCCGTAATCCTACCCCGGAACCTAACACTAACCCGTACCCTAACACGAATGCTCAACCTAAACCGTTTTCGTACCCCAACCTGTCCCCAAAAGAGTCCCCATCCTCTAACCCTAACCCTAACCCTTACACTTACCCGAATCCTTACCCAAACCCGTCCCCTAATCCTAACTCCTACGCTAAAACTAAACCATACCCTAACACGTACGCTCACACTAAACCGTTGTCGTACCCTAAACTGTCACCTAAACCTTCCCCGTCACCTAAACCTAACCCTAACCCTAACCGGTCCCCTAAACCGTCCCCGTCCCTGTCCCCTGACCCTAACCCTAACGCTAACCCTTTCCCGAAGCCTTACACTAACCCGTCCCCTAATCCTAACCCATACGCTAACACTAACCCATACCCTAACACGTACGCTTACCCTAAAACATTGTCGTACCCTAACCTGTCCCCTAAACCGTCCCTGTCCCCTAACCCTAACCCTAACCATAAAAATAACCCTTACCCGAAGCCTTAACGTAACCCGTCCCCTAATTCTAACCCGTACGCTAACACTAACCCATACCTTAACACGTACGCTCACCCTAAACCGTTTTCGTAACCTAACGTGTCCCCTAAACCGTCCCCGTCCCCTAATACTAACCCTAACTATAACTCAACCCTAACCCTTACCCGAAGCCTTACCCTAACACATTCCCTAATCCTAACCCGTACGCTAACACTAACCCGTTCCCTAACACGTACGCTCACCCTAAACCGTTGTCGTACCCTAACATGTCCCATAAACCGTCCCCGTTCCCTAACCCTAAACCTATCCCTAACCCTAACCCTTACCCGAAGCCTTACCCTAACCCGTCCCCTAATCCTAAGCTGTATGCTAAAACTAACCCATACCCTAACACGTACGCTCACCCTAAACCATTCTCGTAACCTAACCTATCCTCTAAACCGTCCCCGTCCCCTAACCCTAACCCCAACCCTAACCCTAACCCTTACCCGCAGCCTTACCCTAACCCGTGCCCTAAACCTAACCCATACACTGACACTAACCAGTACCCTAACACGTACGCTGAACCTAAACCCTTGTCGTACACTAACCTGTCCCCTAAACTGTCCCCGTCCTCTAATCCTAACCCTAACCCTAAACCTAACCCTAGCCCTTACCCTAAGCCTTAGGCTAACCCATCCCCTAATCCTAAACCGTACGATAACAGTAACCCGTACCCTAACACGTACGCTCACCCTAAACCGTTGTCGTACACTAACCTGTCCCCTAAACCGTCCCCATTCCCTAACCCTAACCCTAACCCTAACCATAACCCTAACCATAACCCTTACCCGAAGCCTTACCCAAACCCGTCTCCTAATCCTAAGCCGTACGCTAACACTAACCCGTACCCTAACACGTACGCTCACCCTAAACCGTTGTAGTATCCTAACCTTTCCCCTAAACCGTCCCCGTCCCCTAACCCTAACACTAACCCTTTCAATAACCCTAACCCTTACCCGAAGCCTTACCCTGACCGGTCACCTAATACGAACCCGTACGCTAACACTAACCCGTAGCCTAACACGTACGCTCACCCTAAACCGTTGCCGTACCCTAACCTGTCCCCTAAACCGTCCCCGTCCCCTAACCCTAACCGTCAACCTAACCCTAAACCTTACCTGAAGCCTTACCCTAACCCGTCCCCTAATCCTAACCCGTACGCTAACACTAAACCGTACCCTAACACCTACACTCACCCTAAAACGTTGTCGTATCCTAACCTGTCCCCTAAACCCTCCCCGTCCCCTAACCCTAACCCTAAACCTAACCCTAAACCTTACCTGAAGCCTTACCCAAACCCGTCCCCTAATCCTAACCCGTACGCTAACACTAAACGTTACCCTAACACCTACACTCACCCTAAAACGTTGTCGTATCCTAACCTGTCCCCTAAACCGTCCCCGTCCCCTAACCCTAACCCTAACACTAACCCTAACCCTTACCCGAAGCCCTAATCTAACCCATAGGCTAACAGTAAACCGTAGCCTAACACGTACGATCACCCTAAACCTTTGTCGTACCATAACCTGTCCCCTAAACTGTCCCCATCCCCGTCCCCTAATCCTAACCCTAACCCTAACCCTAACACTTACCCGAAGCCATACCCTAACCCGTCCCATAATCCTAACCCGTACCCTAACACGTACGCTCACTCTAAACCATTGTCGTACCCTAAACTGTGACCTACACCGTCCCCGTCCCCGTCCCCGTCCCCTAACCCTAACCCTAAGCCTAACCCTTACTCGAATCCTTACCATAACCCGGCCCCTACTCCTAACCCGTACGATAACACTAACCCGTACCCAACACGTACGATCACCCTAAACCGTTGTCGTACCCTAACCTGTCCCCTAAACCTTCCCCGTCCCCTAACCCTAACCCTAACCCTAATCCTAAACCTGAACCTTACCCGAAACCTTACCCTAACCCGTCCCCTAATCCTAACACGTACGCTAACACTACCCCGTACCCTAACACGTACGCTCACCCTAAAACTTTGTCGTACACTAACCTGTCCCTTAAACCGTCCCCATCCGCTAACCCTAACCCTAACCCTAACCCTAAAACTTACCCGAAGCCTTACCCTAACCCGTCACATAATCCTAACCCGTACGCTAACACTAACCCATACCCTAACAGGTACGCTCACCCTAAACTGTTTTCATACCCTAACCTGTCCCCTAAACCGTCCCCGTCCCCCAACCCTAACCCTAACCCTAAGACTTACTCGAAGCCTTACCCTAACCCGTCCCCTAATCCTAACCGGTACGCTAACACTAACCCTTACCCTAACATGTACAATCACCCTAAACCTTTGTCGTACCCTAACCTGTCCCCTAAACCGTCCCCATCCCCTAACCCTAACACTAACCCTAACCCTAACCCTTAACCGAAGTCTTCCCCTAACCCGTCCCCTAATCCTAACCCGTACGTTAACACTAACCCGTACCCTAACATGTACAATCACCCTACACCGTTTTCGTACCCTAACCTGTCCCCTAAACCGTCCCCATCCCCGTCCCCTAACCCTAACCATAACCCTTACCCGAAGCCTTACCCTAACCCATCCCCTAATCCTAACCCGTATGCTAACAATAACCCGTACCCTAACACGTACGCTCACCCTAAATCGCTGTCGTACCCTATCCTGTCCCCTAAACCGTCCCCGTCCCCTAACCGTAACCCTAAGCCTAAACTTTACCCAAAGCCTTACCCTAACCCGTCCCCTAATCCTAACTCGTACGCTAACACCTACGCTCACCCTAAACCGTTGTTGTACCCTAAACTGTCCCCTAAACCGTCCCCATCCCCTAACCCTAACCCTAACCCTAACCCTAACCCTAAACCTTACCGGAAGCCTTACCCTAACCCATCCCCTAATCCTAACCCGTACGCTAACACTAACACATACCCTAACACGTATGCTCACCCTAAACCGTTGTCGTACCCTAACCTGTCCCCTAAACCATCCCCGTCCCCTAACCCTAACAATAACCCTAAACCTAAACCTTACCCGAAGCCTTACCTAAACCCGTCCCATAATCCTAACCCGTACGCTAACACTAATCCGTACCCTAACACGTACACTCACCCTAAATCTTTGTCGTACAATAACCTGTCTCTTAAACCGTCCCCATCCGCTAACCCTAACCCTAACCCTAAACCTAACACTTACCCGAAGCCTTACCCTAACCCGTCCCCTAATCCTAACCCTTACGCTAACACTAACCCATACCATAACACGTACGCTCACCCTAAACCGTTTTCGTACCCTAACCTGTCCCCTAAACCGTCCCCGTCCCCCAACCCTAACCCTAACCCTAAGCCTTACCTGAAGCCTTAAACTAAACTGTCCCCTAATCCTAACCGGTACGCTAACACTAACCCGTACCCTAACACGTACGCTCACCCTAAATGGTTGCGGTACCCTAAACTGTCACCTAAACCGTCCCCGTCCGTCCCCTATCCCTAACCCTAACCCTAACCCTAACACTTACCCGAAGCCTTACCCTAAACCGTCCCCTAATCCTAACCCGTACGTTAACACTAAACCTTACCCTAACATGTACAATCACCCTAAACCGTTGTCGTACCCTAACCTGTCCCTTAAACCGTCCCCATCCCCTAACCCTAACACTAACCCTAACCCTAACCCTAACAATTAACCGAAGACTTCCCCTAACCCATCCCGTAATCCTACCCCGGAACCTAACACTAACCCGTACCCTAACACGAATGCTCAACCTAAACCGTTTTCGTACCCCAACCTGTCCCCAAAAGAGTCCCCATCCCCTAACCCTAACCCTAACCCTTACCCTTACCCGAATCCTTACCCAAACCCGTCCCCTAATCCTAACTCCTACGCTAAAACTAAACCATACCCTAACACGTACGCTCACACTAAACCGTTGTCGTACCCTAAACTGTCACCTAAACCTTCCCCGTCACCTAAACCTAACCCTAACTCTAACCGGTCCCCTAAACCGTCCCCGACCCTGTCCCCTGACCCTAACCCTAACGCTAACCCTTTCCCGAAGCCTTACACTAACCCGTCCCCTAATCCTAACCCATACGCTAACACTAACCCATACCCTAACACGTACGCTTACCCTAAAACATTGTCGTACCCTAACCTGTCCCCTAAACCGTCCCTGTCCCCTAACCCTAACCCTAACCATAACAATAACCCTTACCCGAAGCCTTAACGTAACCCGTCCCCTAATCCTAACCCGTACGCTAACACTAACCCATACCTTAACACGTACGCTCACCCTAAACCGTTTTCGTAACCTAACGTGTCCCCTAAACCGTCCCCGTCCCCTAATACTAACCCTAACTATAACTCAACCCTAACCCTTACCCGAAGCCTTACCCTAACACATTCCCTAATCCTAACCCGTACGCTAACACTAACCCGTACCCTAACACGTACGCTCACCCTAAACCGTTGTCGTACCCTAACATGTCCCATAAACCGTCCCCGTTCCCTAACCCTAAACCTATCCCTAACCCTAACCCTTACCCGAAGCCTTACCCTAACCCGTCCCCTAATCCTAAGCTGTATGCTAAAACTAACCCATACCCTAACACGTACGCTCACCCTAAACCATTCTCGTAACCTAACCTATCCTCTAAACCGTCCCCGTCCCCTAACCCTAACCCCAACCCTAACCCTAACCCTTACCCGCAGCCTTACCCTAACCCGTGCCCTAAACCTAACCCATACACTGACACTAACCAGTACCCTAACACGTACGCTTAACCTAAACCCTTGTCGTACACTAACCTGTCCCCTAAACTGTCCCCGTCCTCTAATCCTAACCCTAACCCTAAACCTAACCCTAGCCCTTACCCTAAGCCTTAGGCTAACCCATCCCCTAATCCTAAACCGTATGATAACAGTAACCCGTACCCTAACACGTACGCTCACCCTAAACCGTTGTCGTACACTAACCTGTCCCCTAAACCGTTGCCGTCCCCTAACCCTAACCCTAACCCTAACCATAACCCTTACCCGAAGCCTTACCCTAACCCGTCCCCTAATCCTAACCTGTATGCTGACACTAACCCGTACCCTAACACGTACGCTCACCCTAAAACATTGTCGTACCCTAACCTGTCCACTAAAACATACACGTCCCCTAAACCTAAACCTAACCCTAACCCTAACCCTAAACCTAACACTAACCCTTACGCGAAGCCTTACACTAACCAGTCCCCTAATCCTAACCCGTACGCTAACACTAACCCGTTCCCTAACATGTACGCTCACCCTAAAGAGTTGTTGAACTCTAACCGGTCCACTAAACCGTCCCCGTCCCCTAACCCTAACCCTAACCCTAACCCTAACCTATACCATAAACCGTCCCGGTGCCCGTCCCCTAACCCTAACCCTAACCCTAAATTTAACCCTTACCCGAAGCCTTACCCTAACCCGTCCCCTAATGCTAACCCGTACGCTAACACTAACCCGTACCCTAACATGTACTCTCACCCTATGCCGTTGTCGTACCCTAACCTGTCCCCTAAACCGTCCCCCTCCCCTAACCCTAACCCTAACCCTAAACCTAACCCTTACGCGAAGCCTTACCGTAACCCCTCCCCTAATCCTAACCCGTATGCTAACACTAACCCGTACCCTGACACGTACGCTCACCCTAAACCGTTGTCGTAACCGAACCTGTCCCCTAAACCGTCCCCGTCCCCTAATCTTAACCCTATCCTTAACCCTAAACCTTACTCGAAGCCTTACCCTAACCCGACCCTTAATCCTAACCCGTAGGCTATCACTAACCCATACCCTAACACGTACACTCACCCTAAATCATTGTCGTACCCTAACCTGTCCCCTCAACCGTCCCCATCCCCTAACCCTAACCTTAACCCTTACCCGAAACCTTACCGTAACCCGTCCCCTAATTCTAAACAGTACGCTAACACTAACCCATACCCTAACACGTACGCTCACCCTAAACCATTGTCGTAACCTAACCTGTCCCCTAAATCGTCCCTGTCCCCTAAACCTAACCCTAACCTTAACTCTAACCCTAACCCTTACCCGAAGCCTTACCCTAACCCGTCCCCTATTCCTAACCTGTACGCTAACACTAACCCATACCCTAACACGTACGCTAACCCTAAATCATTGTCATACCCTAACCTGTCCCCTAAACCGTCCCCGTCCCCTAAACCTAACCTTAACCCTAACCCTAACCCTTACCCAAAGCCTTACCCTAACCCGTCCCCTAATCCTAACCCCTATGCTAACAATAACCCATACCCTAACACGTACGCTCACCCTAAACCATTGTCGTACCCTATCCTTTCCCCTAAACCGTCCTGATCCCCTAACCCTAACCCTAACACTAACCCTATCCCTAACCCTTACCCGAAGCCTTACACTAACCCGTCCCCTAATCCTAACCCGTACGCTAACACTAACCCGTACCCTAACACATACGCTCACCCTAAATCATTGTCATACCCTAACCTGTCCCCTAAACCGTCCCCGTACCCTAACCCTAACCCTAACCCTACCCTTTACACGAAGCTTTACCCTAACCCGTCCCCTAATCGTAACCCGTACGCTAACACTAACCCGTACCCTAACACGTACGCTCACCCTAAACCGTGGTCGTACCCTAACCTGTCCCCTACACTCTCCCCGTCCCCTAACCCTAACCCTAACCCCAACCCTGACCCTTACCCGAAGACTTACCCTAACCCGTACCCTAATCCTAACCCGTACGCTAACACTAACCCGTACCCTAACACGTACGCTCACCCTAAACTGTTGTCGTACCCTAACCTGTCCCCTAAACCGTCCCCGTACCCTAACCATAACCCTTACCCTAACCCCAACACTAACCTTTACCCGAAGCCTTACCCTAAACCCTCCCCTAATCCTAACCCGCACGCAAACACTAACCCGTACCCTAACACGTACGCTCACTCTAAACCGTTGCCGTACCCTAACCTGTCCCCTAAACCTTCCCCGTCCCCTAAACCTAACCTTAACCCTAACCCTAACCCTTACCTGAAGCCTTACCCTAACCCGTCCCCTAATCCTAACCTGTACGCTAACACTAACCCGTACCGTACCACGTACGCTCACCCTTAACCGTTGTCGTACCCTAACCTGTCCCCTAAACTGTCCCTGTCCCCTAACTCTAACCCTAACCCTTACCCGAAGACTTACCCTAACCCGTCCCCTAATGCTAACCCGTATGTTAACACTAACCCGTACCCTAACACGTACGCTCACCCTAAACCGTTGTCTTACCTAACCCGTCCCCTAAACCGTCCCCGTCCCATAACCCTAACCCTAACCCTTACCCGAAGCCTTACCCTAACCGGTCCCCTAATCCTAACCCGTACACTAACACTAACCTGTACCCTAACATGTACGCTCACCCTAAACCGTTGTCCTACCCTAACCTGTCCCCTAAACCCTCCCCGTCCCCTAACCCTAACCCTAACCCTAACCCTTACCCGAAGCCTTACCCTAACACGTCCCCTATACCTAATCCGTACGCTAACACTAACCCGTACCCTAACACCTACGCTCACCCTAAACTGCTGTGGTATCCTAACCTTTTCCCTAAACCGTCCCCGTCCCATAATGCTAAACCTAAATCTTTACAGATGCCTGTCCCTAAACCGTCCCCAAATCCTAACCCATACGCTAACACTAAACTGTACCCTAACACGTAGGCTCACCCTAAATCGCTGTCGTACCCTAATCTGTACCCTAAACCGTCCCTTTCCCCAACCCTATCCCTCACCCTAACACTTATACGAAGCCTTACTCTAACCTGTCCCCTAATCCTAACCCAAATGCTAACACTGACCAGTACCCTAACATGTACGCTCACCCTAAAGCATTGTCGTACCCTAACCTGTACCCTAACACGTCCTCATCCACTAACCCTAACTCTAACACTTACCTGAAGTCTTACCCTAACACATCCCCTAATCCTAAACCGTGCGCTAACACTAACCCATACCCTAACTCGTACGATCACACTAAACCATTGTCGTACACTAACCTGTACTCTAAACCTTCCCTGTCCCCTAACCCTAACCCTAATCCTTACCGGAAAAGTTACCCTAACCCGTCCCCTAATCCTAACCCGTATGCTAACATTTACACCTACCCTAACTTGTATGCTCAATGAAAACCGTTGTCATACACTAACCTGTACCTAAACAGTCCCTGTCCCATAACCCTAACCCTAACCCTTATCCGAAGCCTTACCCTAACCCGTCACCTAAGCCTAACTGGTACGCTAACACTAACACATACCCTAACATGTACACTCACCCTAAACCATTGTCTTCCCCAAACCTGTACCTTAAATCGTCCCTGGCCCTGTCCCCTAACATTAACCATAACCCTAACCCTTACCCGAAGCCTTATCCTAACCCGTCCCCTAATCCTAATCCGTACGCCAACACTAACCCATACCCTTACACCTACGCTCACCTTAAATCGTTGTCGTACACTAAATTGTACCCTAAACCGTTCCCATTCCCTAACCTAATCCCTAACCCTAACCATAAACCTAATCATTACCCGAAGCCTTAGTCTAAACTGTCCCCTAATCCTAAACCGTATGCTAGCACTAACACATACCCTAACATGTACACTCAACCTAAACTGCTGTCGTATTCTAACCTATACCCTAAACCGTTCCCATCCCCTAACCCTAACCCTAACCCGACGTCTTACCCTATCCCTTCCACTAATCATGGACCATACACTAACACTAAACCTTACCCTAACATGTATTCTCACACTAACACATTGTGGTACCCTAACCTGTACCTTGAACCGTCTCCATCTCCTAACCCTAACCCTAACCCTAACCCTTACCCTAAGCCTTACCCTAACCAGTCCCCTAATTCTAACCCATATGCTAACACTAACCTGTGCCCTAACATGTATGCTCACCCTAAACTGTTGTCGTACCCTAACCTGTACCCTAAACCGTCCCTGTCCCTGTTCCCTAACACTAACACATACCCGAATCATGTCTCTAAACCTTACACTAATCCTAACCCTTATGGTAGCACTAACATGTACCCTAAAACATACGCTCACCCTAAACTTTTGTCATTCCCTAACCTGTATCCTAAATGGTCCCAGTCCCCTAACAATAACCCTAAACCTAAACCTAAACCTAACCCTTACGTGAAGCTTTACCCTAACCCGTCCCTTAATCCTAACCCGTACGCTAATACTAACCCATAACCTAACACGTACGCTCACCCTAAATCATTGTCATACCCTAACCTGTACCATAAATCGTCGTTGTCCCCAACCTCAAACCGTTTCCCGAAACCTTATACTAACCCTTCCCCTAATCCTAACCCGTAAACTAACACTAACATGTACCCTAACACTTACGCTCACCCTATACCATTGTCGTACCTTAAATTGTACCCTAAACTGTCCCCATCCCCTAACCCTAACCCTAACCCGAACCCTTACCCAAAGCCTTACGCTAACCCATCGGTAATCCTAACCCGTACGCTATCACTAACCTGTATCCTAACATGTACACTCACACTAAACAATTGTCGTACCCTATCCTGTACCCTAAAACGTCCCCATCCCCTAAACCTAAACTTAAGCCTTAGCCGAAGCCTTACCCTAACACCTCCCGTAATCCTAACCCGTTTGCAAACACTAACCCATACCTTAACACGTGTAGTCAACCTAAACTGTTGTCATACACTAAACTGTACCCTAAACCGTCCCCGTCCCCCAACCCGAACCCTAAATCTTACCCTTACCCGAAGTCTTACCTTAACCCGTCCCATAATCCGAAACTGTACACTAACGCTAACCCATACCCTATCACGTACACTCACCCTAAACCGTTGTCATACCCTAACCTGTAACAAAAACCGTCCCCATCCCCTAACCTTAACCCTAACTCTTATCCGAAACCTTACCCTAACACGTCCTCTAATCTTAACCCATACGCTAACACTAACCCATAGCCTAAAATGTACGCTCAACCAAAACTCTTGTTTTACCCTACACTGTACCCTAAACCGTCCCCATCCCCTAACCCTAACACTTTCCCTAAACCTTACAGTAACCCGTCCCCTAATCTAAACCCGTACGCTAACACTAACTCTTACTCTAACTGCTATGCTCACCCTAAACCTTTGTCTTACACTAACCTGTACCCTAAACCGTCCCTGTCTCCATCCCCTAACCCTAACCCTAACCCTACCCCTAACCCTTACCTGAAGCCTTACCCTAACCCATCCCCTAATCCTAAACTGTACGCTAACCCTAACCAATACCCTAACACATACGCAGACCCTAAACCATTGTCCTACCATGATCTGAACCGTAAACCATCCCTGTGCCCTAACCCTAACTCTAAACCTAACCCTTTCCCAAAGCATTACACTAACCCGTCCACTAATCCTAACCCATACACTAACATGAACCCATCCCCTAACATATATGTTCTACTTAATTAGTTGTCGTACCCCAACCTGTATCCTAAACCTTCCCCATACCCTAACCCTAAACTTAACACTAACCCTTACCCGAAGCCTTACCCTAACACGTCATCTAACCCTAAACCGTACGCTAACACTAATACGTACCCTAACTGTTACGCTCACCCAAAAATGTTGTCGTACCTAACCTGTACACTAAACCATTCCTGTCCCCTAACCCAAATGCTAAAACTAACCCTTACACTAAACCTTACCCTAACCCTTCCCCTAACCCTAACCCGTACACTAACACTATCCTGTACTCTAATACATACGCTCACCCTAAACCTTACCCGTCCCCTGAGCCTAACCCTAAACCTAACCCTTACCCAAAGCCGAACCCTAACGCATCCCCTATTCCTAACCAGTTCACTTACACTAAACCATACCCAAACACGTACGCTCCCCTAAACCATTGTCGTACCCTAACATGTACCCTAAACCATCCCCTTCCCCTAACCCTACCCCTAACACTTATGCAAAGACTTACCCTAACCCGTCCCCTATTCCTAGCCCATACGGTGACACTAACCATTACCGTAACACGTATGCTCACCCTAAACCGTTTTCGTACCCTAACCTTTACCCGAATCCGTCCCTGTCCATTAACCCTAACCCTAAACCTTACGTGAAGCCTTACCTTAACCTGTCTCCTAATGTTAATCCATACACTAACACTAATCCGTACCCTCACACCTATGCTCACCCTAAATTGTTGTAGTAATATAACCTGTACCTTAAACCATCCCCATCCCCAAACCCTAACCCTAACCCCAACCCAGAGCACTTCCTCTTATGGTTCTTTAACTTAGGGAAATGAAATCAAAAAGACACATCTATGCCAAAGTTTGGGATGGCTCCTTTTACAAGAACCTCGTCTATGATACAAGTTAAATATCCCAGAAAGTGAAATTTGGATAAAGAATTAGTGGTACTTACCTACAGCTGAATATCACTCAGCAATGAAATCTATGTCTTCAGGTCCAAAGCAACATAATGAGTGGATTCAGGTATGATGATTCTAAGTGAAATAAGTCACACAGAAAAAAGAAACATCATAAGATGTCACTAATACACGGAACTTAATCTTGGCTACACATGAACTGAATTACAAAACAGAACAGGGTCTCAAATTTAGAAAACCTACTTATGCTTGCTTAATGGGAAAGGTGGGTTGGGCTGCTGCATAAAACCAGAGACTGAAATTAGCACACATACCGTTCCTAAAACAAATATGTAATAGAATAGACCTACTCCTTGCTCAACGAAATGGACTTGACACCCCATATTCAAGACCTAGGAATATACCTGACTAGTAAGAATCTAAAAACCTATGGATTTATATGTCCCCGTAAGAGAATCAAGCGTGTGTACAGCAGCATAAACGCAGCAGTGAAAATCATCTAAATCCCATTATCAATATAAATTTCAAGAAAAACCACAATAACAGAGAAATACAGAACAATTCTTAAATATTTCAATCAGGGCTAGTGATGCAACCTGGATTCAGCACATCTACACCTAGAGCTGGGTGAGACATAAGGCAGAACACTTGGGCTCATTGGTTTGTTGAGGTTCGGTGAGCAAAAGCAGACCCTTTGAAGTCATATTGCATGGTACCTATTCCATGAGTCCCAACTGTCCAGGTTAAATGGATTCTTCTTTCAGCTAAAAAATGCACGGGGAGCCCAGAATATTGTCCACTGTGTGATATAGAAACGTTTTTAAAGGCATCTCAAATTTCATTCCCTTGTACTCGGGCTCGGCATTCCAGATGCTTTACTAACACTCACCCAACTAGGTGAGTCGGTGCCTTTAACCTCCTGTTTGGCCCAGTTTGCAATTTCTGCGGAAGATGAACAGGAATAGGGAGAACCAATGAGAAAGTAGCTGTAGATGTTTGGAAGGGCAAATTTAAGTCTCATTTCCCAACAGGAAGATGAATTAACCAAATGCTCAGCATACACTGCCGGAACCAGATTAGGGTCTGAAGCTATCTTGCGGTTTTGCAGTCAGCTCACAAGAAAGCGAGTTGGAGAAAGGAGCTCAGGGGCACTGTAATTCACAAACCTGCACAGTTATAAGTGACAGCAATCATCCAAAATTATATTGAAGTAAGGCTGCGAAGAGGACTTGAAAGTGAGGCAGAATTGCAGGAAACCAATCTGGGAGGAAGACTGGAGTTGCATTTAAAACATAGGAAAACAGGCAGAACGAGGACAATGATGCACTTGGCCAAAAAGTGCGTAAGCGTTTTTTCCTGAATATATATATTCAGGAAAAAACGCATACGCACTTTTTGGCCAACCAAGCAAGCCTGTAAAGGAAATCTGCACTACAATGAAATCTCACTGCCCCCCCGGGCAAAAGGGCCTTCTGAAAAAAGTGTAAAATCCAGAAAGGTAGGACAGGATATGGAGAACAGGGAGCCTTGTTATGCTGAATGGCAGGATGTAAATTGCCAACAGCCACCCTGGAGAAGTGTATGGTGTTTCCTGAAACACGTAAGAAATAAAGCAACACAGCCTATGGCAATTGCACTTATGGTCTTATTGCTTAGGGAAATTAAAATCAAAAACAGAGAGCCACCCCAAAGTTTGGGACGGCTGTGTTCCCAAGAAGCTCTTCGACAGTACCAGGTAAATATCCCAAAAAGCAAAAAAGTTAAAGAAGTTGTGGCACGTACGTGCAATGCAATATCACTCAGCAATGAAATCTGTGTCATCAGGCCCGTAGCGGCATAGTGAGTGGATGCAGGTACGGTGACTCTACGTGAACTACGTCACACAGAAAAAGAAACATCATAAGATATCACTAATACACGGAATGTAAACTTGACTACACATGAACTGAATTACAAAACAGAACAGGGTCGCAAATTTAGAAAACCAACTAGTGCTTGCTTATGGGGAAAGGTGCCTTGGGGTGCTGCATAAAACCAGAGACTGAAATTAGCACAGATAACATTCCATAAGCCAAATATGTAATAGACAAGACCTACTCCTTGCTCAAAGAAATGGACTCAACACCACTTATTCAACGCCTAGGAATATACCTGACTAGGAAGAATCTTAAAACCCATGGATTTATATGTCTCCGTAAGAGAATCAATCGTGTGTACAGTGGCATAAACGCAGCAGTGAAAATCCGATAAATACCATTATGAAAATAAATTTCAAAAACAAAACACAAAGACAGTGAAATAGAGAGCAATTCTTAAATAATTCACTCAGGGCATGTGATGCAACCGGGATTTAACACATCTACACCCAGAGCTGGTTGAGACATAAGGCTGGACACTTCAGGCTGATAGCATTGGTGAGTTTCGGTGAGCAAATGCAGACCCTTTGAAGTCATACTGCATGGTACCTATTCCATGAGTCCCAACTCTCCAGGTTCAAGGGATTCTTCCTCTAGCTAAAACATGCATGGGAAACCCACAGTATGGTCCACCGTGTGATTGGGAAACGATTTAAAATGCATCTCAGTTTTCGTATCCTGGTCCTCGGGTTCAACATTCCAGATGCTTTACTAACACTCTCCCCGCTTGGAGAGTCAGTGCCTTTAACCTCCTGTTTGGCACAGCTTGCAATTTCTGTGCAAGATGAACAGGAATAGGGAGAACCAATGAGAGACTAGCTATAGGTGTCTGCACGGGCAAATGTAACGCTCATTTCCCAACAGGAAGAGGAATTAACCAAAGGCTCAGTGTGCCCTGCCGGAAACAGATTAGGGCCTGAAGCAATCCTGCGGTTTTGTGCCCAGCTCACAAGAAAGCGAGTTGAAGAAAGGAGCTCAGCGGCACTGTAATTCACAAACCTGCAGAGTTATAAATGACAGCTATCCTCCAAAAATATATTGAAGTAAGCCTGCGAAGGGGACTTGAAAGCGGGGCAGAATTTCAGGAAAACGATTGCAGGGGCTAGACTGGAATTGCCCTGAAAGCATAGGAAAAAAGGCAGAACGTCGAAAATGATGCACTTGGCCAAAAAGGGCGTATGCGTTTTTTCCTGAACATATTCAGGAAAAAAACGCATACGCCCTTTTTGGAAAACCAAGCAAGCCTGTAAAGGAAATCTGCACTACAATGAAGTCTCACTGCCACCCTGGCAAAAGGGCCAACTGAAAAAAGTGTAAAATCCAGAAAGGTAGGACAGGATATGGAGAACAGGGAGCCTTGTTATGCTGATTGGCAGGATGTAAATTGCCAGCAGCCACCCTGGAGAAGTGTATGGTGTTTCGTGAAACACGTAAGAAACAAAGCAACACAGCCTATGGCACTTCCACTTATGGTCCTACAGCTTACGGAAATTAAAATAAAAAACAGACAGCCACCCCAATATTTGGGACGGCTGTGTTCACAAGAAGCTCGTCTACAGTATCAGGTAAATATCCCAGAAAGCAAAAAATGGATAAAGAAGTTGTGGCACGTATGTACAATGCAATATCACTCAGCAATGAAATCTGTGTCATCAGGCCCGTAGCGGCATAGTGAGTGGATGCAGGTACGGTGATTCTACGTGAACTACGTCACACAGAAAAAGAAACATCATAAGATATCACTAATACACGGAATGTAAACTTGACCACACATGAACTGAATTACAAAACAGAACAGGGTCTCAAATTTAGAAAACCAACTAGTGCTTGCTTATGGGGATAGGTGCCTTGGGGTGCTGCATAAAACCAGAGACTGAAATTAGCACAGATAACTTTCCATAAGCCAAATACCTAATAGACAGGAACTACTCCTTGCTCAACGAAATGGACCCAACAACACATATTCAACGCCTAGGAATATACCTGACTAGGAAGAATCTTAAAACCCATGGATATATATGTCTCCGTAAGAGAATCAAGCGTGTGTACAGCGGCCAAAACACAGCAGTGAAAATCCGATAAATCCCATTATCCAAATAAATTTCGAAAACAAAACACAAAGACAGTGAAATAGAGAGCAATTCTTAAATAATTCACTCAGGGCATGTGATGCAACCGGGATTGACCACATCTACACCCAGAGCTGGTTGAGACATAAGGCTGGACACTTCAGGCTGATAGCATTGGTGAGTTTCGGTGAGCAAATGCAGACCCTTTGAAGTCATACTGCATGGTACCCATTCCGTGGGTCCCAACTCACCAGGTTCAAGGGATTCTTCCTCCAGCTAAAACATGCATGGGAAACCCAGAGTATCGTCCACCGTGTGATTGGGAAACGATTTAAAATGCATCTCAGTTTTCCTATCCTGGTCCTCGGGTTCACCATTCCAGATGCTTTACTAACACTCTCCCCGCTTGGAGAGTCAGGGCCTTTAACCTCCTCTTTGGCACAGCTTGCAATTTCTGTGCAAGATGAACAGGAATAGGGAGAACCTATGAGAGACTAGCTGTAGGTGTCTGCACGGGCAAATGTAACGCTCATTTCCCACCAGGAAGAGGAATTAACCAAAGGCTCAGCGTGCCCTGCTGGAAACAGATTAGAGCCTGAAGCAATCCTGCGGTTTTGTGCCCAGCTCACAGGAAAGCGAGTTGAAGAAAGGAGTTCAGGGGCACTGTAATTCACAAACCTGCAGAGTTATAAATGACAGCTATCTTCCAAAAGTATATTGAAGTAAGCCTGTGAAGGGGACTTGAAAGCAGGGCAGAGTTTCAGGAAAACGATTGCAGGGTGTAGACTGGAATTGCCCTGAAAGCATAGGAAAAGAGGCACAACGTCGACAATGATGCACTTGGCCAAAAAGGGCGTATGCGTTTTTTTCCTGAATATATTCAGGAAAAAAACGCATACGCCCTTTTTGGCCAACCAAGCAAGCCTATAAATGAAGTTTGCACTACAATGAAATCTCACTGCCCCCCCCCCGGGCAAAAGGGCCATCTGAAAAAAGTGTAAAATCCAGAAATGTAGGACAGGATATGGAGAACAGGGAGACTTGTTATGCTGATTGGCAGGATGGAATTTGCCAACAGCCTCCCAGGAGAAGTGTATGGTGTTTCCTGAAACACGTAAGAAATGAAGCAACACAGCCTATGGTAATTGCACTTATGGTCCTATTGCTTAGGTAAATTAACATCAAAAACAGAGAGCCACCCCAAAGTTTGGGATGGCTGTGTTCCCAAGAAGCTCGTCTACATTACCAGGTAAATATACCAGAAAGCAAAAAATGGATAAAGAAGTTGTGGCACGTACGTGCAATGCAATATCACTCAGCAATGAAATCTGTGTCATCAGGCCCGTAGCGGCATAGTGAGTGGATGCAGGTATGGTGATTCTACGTGAACTACATCGCACAGAAAAAGAAACATCATAAGATATCACTAATACACGGAATGTAAACGTGACTACAGATGAACTGAATTACAAAACAGAACAGGGCCTCAATTTTAGAAAACCAACTAGATCTTGCTTATGGGGAAATGTGCCTTGGGGTGCTGCATAAAACCAGAGACTGAAATTAGCACAGATAACTTTCCATAAGCCAAATATGTAATAGACAAGACCTACTCCTTGCTCACCGAAATGGAACCAACACCACATATTCAATGCCTAGGAATATACCTGACTAGGAAGAATCTTAATACCCATGGATATATATGTCTCCGTAAGAGAATCAAGCATGTGTACAGTGGCCGAAATGCAGAAGTTAAAATCGGATAAATCCCATTATCAAATTAATTTCGAAAACAAAACACAAAGACAGTGAAATAGAGAGCAATTCTTAAATAATTCGCTCAGGGCATGTGATGCAACCGGGATTGACCACATCTACACACAGAGCTGGTTGAGACATAAGGCTGGACACTTCAGGCTGATAGCATTGGTTAGTTTCGGGGAGCAAATGCAGTCCCTTTGAAGTCATACTGCATGGTACCCATTCCATGGGTCCCAACTCTCCAGGTTCAAGTGATTCTTCCTCCAGCTAAAACATGCATGGGAAACCCAGAGTATCGACCACCATGTGATTGGGAAACGATTTAAAATGCATCTCAGTTTTCGTATCCTGGTCCTCGGGTTCACCATTCCAGATGCTTTACTAACACTCT
Organism: Phocoena phocoena; assembly: GCF_963924675.1. Lineage (NCBI taxonomy): Eukaryota > Metazoa > Chordata > Mammalia > Artiodactyla > Phocoenidae > Phocoena > Phocoena phocoena. The sequence goes on from NW_027077445.1 coordinate 1,063,937, forward strand.
CCCCGCTTGGAGAGTCAGTGCCTTTAACCTCCTGTTTGGCACAGCTTGCAATTTCTGTGCAAGATGAACAGGAATAGGGAGAACCAATGAGAGACTAGCTGTAGGTGTCTGCACGGGCAAATGTAACGCTCATTTCCCACCAGGAAGAGGAATTAACCAAAGGCTCAGCGTGCCCTGCTGGAAACAGATTAGTGCCTGAAGCAAACCTGCGGTTTTGTGCCCAGCTCACAAGAAAGCGAGTTGAAGAAAGGAGCTCAGGGGCACTGTAATTCACAAACCTGCAGAGTTATAAATGACAGCTATCCTCCAAACGTATACTGAAGTAAGCCTGCGAAGGTGACTTGAAAGTGGGGCAGAATTTCAGGAAAACGATTGCAGGTGGTAGACTGGAATTGCCCTGAAAGCATAGGAAAAGAGGCACAACATCGTCAATGATGCACTTGGGCAAAAAGGGCGTATGCGTTTTTTCCTGAATATATTCAGGAAAAAACGCATACGCCCTTTTTGGCCAACCAAGCAAGCCTGTAAATGAAATCTGCACTACAATGAAATCTCACTGCCCCCCCCGGGCAAAAGGGCCATCTGAAAAAAGTGTAAAATCCAGAAAGGTAGGACAGGATATGGAGAACAGGGAGCCTTGTTATGCTGATTGGCAGGAGGTAAGGTGTGAACAGCCACCCTGGAGAAGTGTATGGTGTTTCCTGAAACGCGTAAGAAATAAAGCAACACAGCCAATGGCAATTGCACTTATGGTCCTATTGCTTAGGGAAATTAAAATGAAAATCAGAGAGCCACCCCTAAGTTTGGGACGGCTGTGTTCCCAAGAAGCTCGTCTACAGTACCAGGTAAATATCCCAGAATGCAAAAAATGGATAAAGAAGTTGTGGCACGTACGCTCAATGCAATATCACTCAGCAATGAAATCTGTGTCATCAGGCCCGTAGCGGCATAGTGAGTGGATGCAGGTATGGTGATTCTACGTGAACTACGTCACACAGAAAAAGAAACATCATAAGGTATCACTAATACACGGAATGTAAACTTGACTACACATGAACTGAATTACAAAACAGAACAAGGTCTCAAATTTAGAAAACCAACTATTGCTTGCTTATGGGGAAAGGTGCGTTGGGGTGCTGCATAAAACCAGAGACTGAAATTAGCACAGATAACTTTCCATAAGCCAAATATGTAATAGACAAGACCTACTCCTTGCTCAACGAAATGGACCCAACACCACATATTCAACGCCTAGGAATATACCTAACTGGAAGAATCTTAAAACCCATGGATATATATGTCTCTGTAAGAGAATCAAGCGTGTGTACAGCGGCCGAAACGCACCAGTGAAAATCCGATAAATCCCATTATCAAAATAAATTTCGAAAACAAAACACAAAGACAGTGAAATAGAGAGTAATTCTTAAATAATTCACTCAGGGCATGTGATGCAACCGGGATTGACCACATCTACACCCAGAGCTGGTTGAGACATAAGGCTGGACACTTCAGGCTGATAGCATTGGTGAGTTTCGGTGAGCAAATGCAGACCCTTTGAAGTCATACTGCATGGTACCCATTCCATGGGTCCCAACTCTCCAGGTTCAAGGGATTCTTCCTCCAGCTAAAACATGCATGGGAAACCCAGAGTATCGTCCACCGTGTGATTGGGAAACGATTTAAAATGCATCTCAGTTTTCGTATCCCGGTCCTCGGGTTCACCATTCCAGATGCTTTACTAACACTCTCCCCGCTTGGAGAGTCAATGCCTTTAACCTCCTCTTTGGCACAGCTTGCAATTTCTGTGCAAGATGAACAGGAATAGGGAGATCCAATGAGAGACTAGCTGTAGGTGTCTGCACGGGCAAATGTAACGCTCATTGCCCACCAGGAAGAGGAATTAAACAAAGGCTCAGTGTGCCCTGCTGGAAACATATTAGGGCCTGAAGCAATCCTGCGGTTTTGTGCCCAGCTCACAAGAAAGCGAGTTGAAGAAAGGAGCTCAGGGGCACTGTAATTCACAAACCTGCAGAGTTATAAATGACAGCTATCTTCCAAAAGTATATTGAAGTAAGCCTGCGAAGGGGACTTGAAAGCGGGGCAGAATTTCAGGAAAACGATTGTAGGGGGTAGACTGGAATTGCCCTGAAAGCATAGGAAAAGAGGCACAACGTCGACAATGATGCACTTGGCCAAAAAGGGCGTATGCGTTTTTTCCTGAATATATTCAGGAAAAAACGCATACGCCCTTTTTGGCCAACCAAGCAAGCCTGTACAGGAAATCTGCACTACAATGAAATCTCACTGCCCCCGGGCAAAAGGGCCCTCTGAAAAAAGTGTAAAATTCAGAAAGTTAGGACAGGATATGGAGAACAGGGAGCCTTGTTATGCTGATTGGCAGGATGTAAATTGCCAGAAGCCACCCTGGAGAAGGGTATGGTGTTTCCTGAAACACGTAAGAAACAAAGCAACACAGCCTATGGCACTTCCACTTATGGTCCTATAGCTTACGGAAATTAAAATCAAAAACAGACAGCCACCCCAATATTTGGGACGGCTGTGTTCACAAGAAGCTCGTCTACAATATCAGGTAAATATCCCAGAAAGCAAAAAATGGATAAAGAAGTTGTGGCACGTACGTACAATGCAATATCACTCAGCAATGAAATCTGTGTCATCAGGCCCGTAGCGGCATAGTGAGTGGATGCAGGTACGGTGATTCTACGTGAACTACGTCACACAGAAAAAGAAACATCATAAGATATCACTAATACATGGAATGAAAACTTGACTACACATGAACTGAATTACAAAACAGAACAGGGTCTCAAATTTAGAAAAGCAACTAGTGCTTGCTTATGGAGAAAGGTGCCTTGGGGTGCTGCATAAAACCAGAGACTGAAATTAGCACAGATAACTTTTTATAAGCCAAATATGTAATAGACAAGACCTACTCCTTGCTCAACGAAATGGACTCAACACTACATATTCAACGCCTAGTTATATACCTGACTAGGAAGAATCTTAAAACCCATGGATATATATGTCTCCGTAAGAGAATCAAGCGTGTGTACAGCGGCCGAAACGCAGCAGTGAAAATCCGATAAATCCCATTATCAAAATAAATTTCGAAAACAAAACACAAAGACAGTGAAATAGAGAGCAATTCTTAAATAATTCACTCAGGGCATGTGATGCAACCGGGATTGACCACATCTACACCCAGAGCTGGTTGAGACATAAGGCTGGACACTTCAGGCTGATAGCATTGGTGAGTTTCGGTGAGCAAATGCAGACCCTTTGAAGTCATACTGCATGGTACCCATTCCATGGGTCCCAACTCTCCAGGTTCAAGGGATTCTTCCTCCAGCTAAAACATGCATGGGAAACCCAGAGTATCGTCCACCGTGTGATTGGGAAACGATTTAAAATGCATTTCAGTTTTCGTATCCTTGTCCTCGGGTTCACCATTCCAGACGCTTTACTAACACTCTCCCCACTTGGAGAGTCAGTGCCTTTAACCTCCTGTTTGGCACAGTTTGCAATTTCTGTGCAAGATGAACAGGAATAGGGAGAACCAATGAGAGACTAGCTGTAGGTGTCTGCATGGGCAAATGTAACACTCATTGCCCACCAGGAAGAGGAAGTAACCAAAGGCTCAGCGTGCCCTCCTGGAAACAGATTAGTGCCTGAAGCAATCCTGCGGTTTTGTGCTCAGCTAACAAGAAAGCGAGTTGAAGAAAGGAGCTCAGGGGCACTGTAATTCACAAACCTGCAGAGTTATAAATGACAGCTATCTTCCAAAAATATATTGAAGTAAGCCTGCGAAGGGGACTTGAAAGCGGGGCAGAATTTCAGGAAAACGATTGCAGGGGGTAGACTGGAATTGCCCTGAAAGCATAGGAAAAGAGGCAGAACGTCGACAATGATGCACTTGGCTAAAAAGGGCGTATGCGTTTTTTCCTGAATATATTCAGGAAAAAACGCATACGCACTTTTTGGCCAACCAAGCAAGCCTGTAAAGGAAATCTGCACTAAAATGAAGTCTAACTGCCCCCCGGGCAAAAGGGCCATCTGAAAAAAGTGTAAAATCCAGAAAGGTAGGACAGGATATGGAGAACAGGGAGCCTTGTTATGCTGATTGGCAGGATGTAAATTGCCAGCAGCCACCCTGGAGAAGTGTATGGTGTTTCCTGAAACACGTAAGAAACAAAGCAACACAGCCTATGGCACTTCCACTTATGGTCCTATAGCTTACGGAAATTAAAATCAAAAACAGGCAGCCACCCCAATATTTGGGACGGCTGTGTTCACAAGAAGCTCGTCTACAGTATCAGATAAATATCCCAGAAAGCAAAAAATGGATAAAGAAGTTGTGGCACGTACGTACAATGCAATATCACTCAGCAATGAAATCTGTGTCATCAGGCCCGTAGCGGCATAGTGAGTGGATGCAGATACCGTGATTCTACGTGAACTACGTCACAAAGAAAAAGAAACATCATAAGATATCACTAATACACGGAATGTAAACTTGACTACACATGAACTGAATTACAAAACAGAACAGGGTCTCAAATTTAGAAAACCAACTAGTGCTTGCTTATGGGGAAAGGTGCCTTTGGGTGCTGGATATAAGCAGAGACTGAAATTAGCACAGATAACATTTCATAACCCAAATATATAATAGACAAGACCTATTCCTTGCTCAACGAAATGGACACAACACCACATATTTAACGCCTAGGAATATACCTGACTAGGAAGAATCTTAAAACCCATGGATATATATGTCTCCATAAGAGATTCAAGCATGTGTACAGCGGCCGAAACGCAGCAGTGAAAATCCGATAAATCCCAGTATCAAAATAAATTTCGAAAACAAAACACAAAGACAGTGAAATAGAGAGCAATTCTTAAATAATTCACTCAGGGCATGTGATGCAACCGGGATTGACCACATCTACACCCAGAGCTGGTTGAGACATAAGGCTGGACACTTCAGGCTGATAGCATTGGTGAGTTTCGATGAGCAAATGCAGACCCTTTGAAGTCATACTGCATGGTACCCATTCCATGGGTCCCAACTCTCCAGGTTCAAGGGATTCTTCCTCCAGCTAAAACATGCATGGGAAACCCAGAGTATCGTCCACCGTGTGATTGGGAAACGATTTAAAATGCATTTCAGTTTTCGTATCCTTGTCCTCGGGTTCACCATTCCAGACGCTTTACTAACACTCTCCCCGCTTGGAGAGTCAGTGCCTTTAACCTCCTGTTTGGCACAGTTTGCAATTTCTGTGCAAGATGAACAGGAATAGGGAGAACCAATGAGAGACTAGCTGTAGGTGTCTGCACGGGCAAATGTAACACTCATTGCCCACCAGGAAGAGGAATTAAACAAAGGCTCAGTGTGCCCTGCTGGAAACAGATTAGGGCCTGAAGCAATCCTGCGGTTTTGTGCCCAGCTCACAAGAAAGCGAGTTGAAGAAAGGAGCTCAGGGGCACTGTAATTCACAAACATGCAGAGTTATAAATGACAGCTATCCTCCAAAAATATATTGAAGTAAGCCTGCGAAGGGGACTTGAAAGCGGGGCAGAATATCAGGAAAATGATTGCAGGGGGTAGACTGGAATTGCCCTGAAATCATAGGAAAAGAGGCAGAACGTCGACAATGATGCACTTGGCCAAAAAGGGCGTATGCGTTTTTTCCTGAATATATTCAGGAAAAAATGCATATGCCCTTTTGGTCCAACCAAGCAAGCCTGTAAATGAAATCTGCACTACAATGAAGTCTCACTGCCCCCCGGGCAAAAGGGCCATCTGAAAAAAGTGTAAAATCCAGAAAGGTAGGACAGGATATGGAGAACAGGGAGCCTTGTTATGCTGATTGGCAGGATGTAAATTGCCAGCAGCCACCCTGGAGAAGTGTATGGTGTTTCCTGAAACACGTAATAAACAAAGCAACACAGCCTATGGCACTTCCACTTATGGTCCTATAGCTTACGGAAATTAAAATCAAAAACAGGCAGCCACCCCAATATTTGGGACGGCTGTGTTCACAAGAAGCTCGTCTACAGTATCAGGTAAATATCCCAGAAAGCAAAAAATGGATAAAGAAGTTGTGGCACGTACGTACAATGCAATATCACTCAGCAATGAAATCTGTGTCATCAGGCCCGTAGCAGCATAGTGAGTGGATGCAGATACGGTGATTCTACGTGAACTACGTCACAAAGAAAAAGAAACATCATAAGATATCACTAATACACGGAATGTAAACTTGACTACACATGAACTGAATTACAAAACAGAACAAGGTCTCAAATTTAGAAAACCAACTAGTGCTTGCTTATGGGGAAAGGTGCCTTGGGGTGCTGGATATAAGCAGAGACTGAAATTAGCACAGATAACTTTTCATAACCCAAATATATAATAGACAAGACCTATTCCTTGCTCAACGAAATGGACCCAACACCACATATTCAACGCCTAGGAATATACCTGACTAGGAAGAATCTTAAAACCCATGGATATATATGTCTCCATAAGAGATTCAAGCGTGTGTACAGCGGCCGAAACGCAGCAGTGGAAATCCAATAAATCCCATTATCAAAATAAATTTCTAAAACAAAACACAAAGACAGTGAAATAGAGAGCAATTCTTAAATAATTCACTCAGGGCATGTGATGCAACCGGGATTGACCACATCTACACCCAGAGCTGGTTGAGACATAAGGCTGGACACTTCAGGCTGATAGCATTGGTGAGTTTCGGTGAGCAAATGCAGACCCTTTGAAGTCATACTGCATGGTACCCATTCCATGGGTCCCAGCTCTCCAGGTTCAAGGGATTCTTCCTCCACTGAAACATGCATGGGAAACCCAGAGTATCGTCCACCGTGTGATTGGGAAACGATTTAAAATGCATCTCAGTTTTCGTATCCTGGTCCTCGTGTTCACCATTCCAGATGCTTTACTAACACTCTCCCCGCTTGGAGAGTCAGTGCCTTTAACCTCCTGTTTGGCACAGCTTGCAATTTCTGTGCAAGATGAACAGGAATAGGGAGAACCAATGAGAGACTAGCTGTAGGTGTCTGCACGGGCAAATGTAACGCTCATTTCCCACCAGGAAGAGGAATTAACCAAAGGCTCAGTGTGCCCTGCCGGATACAGATTAGGGCCTGAAGCAATCCTGCGGTTTTGTGCCCAGCTCACAAGAAAGCGAGTTGAAGAAAGGAGCTCAGGGGCACTGTAATTCAAAAACCTGCAGAATTATAAATGACAGCTATCTTCCAAAAGTATATTGAAGTAAGCCTGCGAAGGGGACTTGAAAGCGGGGCAGAATTTCAGGAAAACGATTGCAGGGCGTAGACTGGAATTGCCCTGAATGCATAGGAAAAGAGGCACAACGTCGACAATGATGCACTTGGCCAAAAAGGGCGTATGCGTTTTTTCCTGAATATATTCAGGCAAAAACGCATACGCACTTTTTGGCCAACCAAGCAAGCCTGTAAAGGAAATCTGCACTACAATGAAGTCTCACTGCCCCCTGGGCAAAAGGGCCATCTGATAAAAGTGTAAAATCCAGAAAGGTAGGACAGGATATGGAGAACAGGGTGCCTTGTTATGCTGATTGGCAGGATGTAAATTGCCAGCAGCCACCCTGGAGAAGTGTATGGTGTTTCCTGAAACACCTAAGAAACAAAGCAGCACAGCCTATGGCACTTCCACTTATGCTCCTATAGCTTAGGGAAATTAAAATCAAAAACAGACAGCCACCCCAATGTTTGGGACGGCTGTGTTCACAAGAAGCTCGTCTGCAGTACCAGGTAAATATCCCAGAAAGCAAAAAATGGATAAAGAAGTTGTGGCACGTACGTACAATGCAATATCACTCATCAATGAAATCTGTGTCATCAGGCCCGTAGCGGCATAGTGAGTGGATGCAGGTACGGTGATTCTACGTGAACTACGTCACACAGAAAAAGAAACATCATAAGATATCACTAATACACGGAATGTAAACTTGACTACACATGAACTGAATTACAAAACAGAACATGGTCTCAAATTTAGAAAACCAACTAGTGCTTGCTTATGGGGAAAGGTGCGTTGGGGTGCTGCATAAAACCAGAGACTGAAATTAGCACAGATAACTTTTCATAAGCCAAATATGTAATAGACAAGACCTACTCCTTGCTCAACGAAATGGACTCAACACCACATATTCAACGCCTAGGAATATACCTGACTAGGAAGAATCTTAAAACCCATGGATATATATGTCTCCGTAAGAGAATCAAGCGTGTGTACAGCGGCCTAAACGCAGCAGTGAAAATCCGATAAATCCCATTATCAAAATAAATTTCAAAAACAAAACACAAAGACAGTGAAATAGAGAGCAATTCTTAAGTAATTCACTCAGGGCATGTGATGCAACAGGGATTGACCACATCTACACCCAGAGCTGGTTGAGACATAAGGCTGGACACTTCAGGCTGATAGCATTGGTGAGTTTCGGTGAGCAAATGCAGACCCTTTGAAGTCATACTGCATGGTACCCATTCCATGGATCCCAACTCTCCAGGTTCAAGGGATTCTTCCTCCAGCTAAAACATGCAAGGGGAACCCAGAGTATCGTCCACTGTGTGATTGGGAAACGATTTAAAATGCATCTCAGTTTTCGTATCCTGGTCCTCGGGTTCACCATTCCAGATGCTTTACTAACACTCTCCCTGCTTCGAGAGTCAGTGCCTTTAACCTCCTCTTTGGCATATCTTGCAATTTCTGTGCAAGATGAACAGGAATAGGGAGAACCAATGAGAGACTAGCTGTAGGTGTCTGCACGGGCAAATGTAATGCTCATTTCCCACCAGGAAATGGAATTAACCAAAGGCTCAGCGTGCCCTGCTGGAAACAGATTACTGCCTGAAGCAATCCTGCGGTTTTGTGCCCAGCTCACAAGAAAGCGAGTTGAAGAAAGGAGCTCAGGGGCACTGTAATTCACAAACCTGCAGAGTTATAAATGACAGCTATACTCCAAAAATATATTGAAGTAAGCCTGCAAAGGGGACTTGAATGCGGGGCAGAATTTCAGGAAAACGATTTAAGGGTTAAACTGGAATTGCACTTAAAGAATAGGAAAAGAGGCAGAACGTCGATAATGATGCACTTGTCCAAAAAATGCGGATGCTTTTTTCCCTAAATATATTCAGGAAAAAACGCATACGCACTTTTTGGCCAACCAAGCAAGCTTGTAAATAAATGTGCACTCCAATGAAGTCTCAGTGTCCCCCAGGGCAAAAGGGCCATTTAAAAAAATTGTAAAATCCAGAAACGGAGGACAGGCAATGGAGAACAGGGATCCTTATTATGCTGATGCATATGATGTAAATTGCCGACAGCCATTCTAGAGAAGTGTTATGTGTTTCCTGAAACACGTAAGAAACAAAGCAACACAGCCTATGGCACTTCCACTTATGGTCCTAGAGCTTAGGGAAATTAAAATCAAAAACACCCAGCCACCTCAAAGTTTGGGACCTCTCTGTTCACAAGAACCTCGTTTACAGTACCAGGCAAATATCTCAGAGAGCAAACAATGGATAAAGAAGTTGTGGTACGTACGTACAATGGAATATCACTCAGCAATGAAATCTGTGTCTTCAGGCCCATAGCGGCAAAGTTAGTGTATTCAGGTATGGTGATTCTACGTGAAATAAGTCACACATAAAAAGAAACATCATAAAATATCACTAATACACAGTATGTAATCTTGACTACACATGAACTGAATTACAAAACAGAACAGTCTCAAATTTAGAAAACCAACTTGTGCTTGCTTGTGCAGAAAGGTGCGTTGGAGTGCTGCATAAAACCAGAGACTGAAATTAGCACAGATACCGTTCCATAAGCCAAATATGTAATAGACAAGACCTACTCCTTGCTCAACGAAATGGACTCAACACCACATATTCAACGCCTAGGAATATACCTGACTAGGAAGAATCTTAAAACCCATGGGTTTATATGTCTCTGTAAGAGAATCAAGAGTGTTTACAGCGGCATTAACGCAGCAGTGAAAATCCGATAAATCCCAGTGTCAAAAAAGAATTTCAAAAACAAAACACAATGACAGTGAAATAGAGAGCAATTCTTAAATAACTCACACAGGGCATGTGATGCAACCTGGTTTACCACATCTACACCCAGAGCTGGGTGAGAGATAAGTCTGGACCCTTTGGGCTGATAGCATTGGTGAGGTTCAGTGAGCAAATGCAGACCCTTTGATGTCATACTGCCTGGTACCCATTCCATGGTTCCCAACTCTCCAGGTTCAAGGGATTCTTCCTCCAGCTAAAACATGCATGGGAAACCCAGAGTATGCTCCACCGTGTGACTGGGAAACCTTTTTACATGCATGTCTGTTTTCGTCCCCTGGTACTCAGGTTCACCATTCCAGACCCTTTTCTTACACTCTCCCCATTTGGAGAGTCAGTGCCTTTAACCTCCTGTTTGGCACTGTTTGCAATTTCTGCGCAAGATGAACAGGAATACGGAGAACCATTGGGAGACTATCTGTAGGTGTGTGCACGGGCAAATATTTTTTTTAACATCTTTATTGGGGTATAATTGCTTTACAATGGTGTGTTAGTTTTTGCTTTATAACAAAGTGAATCAGCCATACATATACATATGCTCCCTGTGTCTTCCCTCTTGTGTCTCCCTCCCTCCCTCTGTCCCCCTTCCACCCCTCCAGGCTGTCCCAACGCCCCGAGCTAATATCCCTGTGACTTGCGGCTGCTTCCCCCTTGCTATCTACCTTACTACATTTGTTAGTGTGTATATGTCCATGACTCTCTCTCGCCCTGTCAAAACTCACCATTCCCCCTCCCCATATCCTCAATTCCGTTCTCCAGTAGGTCTGCGCCTCTATTCCTGTCTTATCCCTAGGTTCTTCATGACATTTTTTTCCTTTAAATTCCATATATATGTGTTAGCATACGCTATTTGTCTTTTTCTTTCTGACTTACTTCACTCTGTATGACAGACTCTAGGTCTATCCATCTCATTACAAATAACTCAGTTTCATTTCTTTTTAAGGCTGAGTAATATTCCATTGTGTATATGTGCCACATCTTCTTTATCCATTCGTCCGATGATGGGCGCTTAGGTTCTTTCCATCTCCGGGCTATTGTAAATAGAGCTGCAATGAACATTTTGGTACATGACTCTTTTTGAATTTTGGTTTTCTCAGGGTATATGCCCAGTATGCACGGGCAATTTTAACACTCATTTCCCATCAGGAATAGGAATTAACCAAAGGCTCAGCATGCCGTGCTGGAACAAGATTAGGGCCTGAAGCAATCCTGCGGTTTTGTGGCCAGCTCACAAGAAAGCGAGTTGAGGAAAGGAGCTCAGGGGCACTGTCATTCACATACCTGCAGACTTATAAATGACAGAAATCGTACAAAAATATATTGAATTAAGGCTGCGAAGAGGACTTGACAGTGGGGCAGAATTGCTGGAATCCGATTTCAGGAGGTAGACGTGAATTGCTCTGAAAGCATAAGAGAAGTGGCAGAACCTTGTCAATGAAACACTTGGCCAAAAAGGGCATCTGCATTTTTTCCAGGGCCATCATTAACGGGAGTAGGAGGCTCCCAGCATGCTCCAGTGGCCAACAGAGGGCCCACGTCGCCAAGGCGATGTGAGCTAGCCAGGCAGGAGTGACCTGACATCAGAGGGCCCACCTCACAGAATGGTAGGGAACCCAGCCAGGATCAGACTCTCCCCAGAAGGTCCACATCACCAAGGTGATGGGAACCAGGCAGGAGTGTCCTCACACCCGTGGGGCCACATCATCAAAAGTTGAGGTACCCAGCACATGTGGCCTCAAACCAGAGGACCCACATCACCATGGGTTTCGGAGTGAGGCAGGCAGGATTAACCTCACAACACATGTCCCATTGTACACAAAAGGTGTGGAAACCAGCAGTTGGATCTTCCTAGCAGGCGGCCCAGAGCACTGAGGCTATGAGATCCAGGCCAGCATGAACTCACAACAGAGGGCCCTCATTGTGATTCTGTAAGCAACCCAGCCGTTGTGACCTCAGAGCAGAAGGCCCACATCCCCATGGGGAAGGGAAACAAGCAGGAGTGTCATCGCAAGAGTGGGCACACATGAAAAAATGTGGGGAGCCCAGCAATTAGTGCCTGATGCCAGAGGGCCCTCATCACCGAGGGGCGGTGGCTCCCAGCCAGCTCCGACTGCTACCAGAGGGGCGACGTCGCCAATGCGGAGTGCGACAACCAGGCAGGAGTGACCTCAGAGCAGAGGGTCAACCTCACAGAAGTGTGAAGAACCAAAGAGGATCAGATTCTCACCAGAGGGCCCACATCACCAAGGGAATGGGAACCAGGCAGGAGTGTCCTCACACTAGTGGGGCCACATCACCGAAAAGTGAGGGACCCAGCACACGTGGCCTCAAACCAGAGGACACACATCACAAGGGAGCTGGGATTGAGGCAGGCAGGAGGAGCCTCAAAACAGAGGGACCATAGAATTAAAGAGGTGAAGAATCCCGCAGTTGGAACCTCCCAGCAGGCGGCCAGGAGCAGCGAGACTATGGGATCCAGGCCGGAGTGATCTCACACGAGAGGGCCGTCATCATGAAACTGTGAGCAACCTAGGCGTTGGGATCTCAGAGCAGAAGGCCCACATTCCCATGGGGTTTGGAACCTGTCAGAAGTGTACTCGCACCACAGGGCACACAGCAGAGAATTTAGGGAACCCAGGAGTTAGGGCCTGACGCCAGAGGGCCCTCATTACCAAGGGGAGGAGACTCCAATCAGGCACCAACACCCAACTGAGGGCCCACGTCGCCAAGGTGACGTGTGACAGCCAGGTAGGAGTGACCTCACCGCAGAGGGCCTACCTCACAGAAGGGTGAGGAACACAGCCAGGATAAGACTCTCACCAGAGGGCCCACATCACCAAGGTGATCAGACCCAGGCAGGAGAGTCTTCACACCAGTGTGGCCACATCATAGAAAGGTGAGGAACCCAGCACCTGTGGCCTAAACCAGAAGACCCACATCTCCAAGGGGCTCGGAATGAGGCAGGCAGGAGTAGCCTCACAACACAGGGCCCATAGAATAAAAAAGCTGAGGAATCCAGCAATGGGAACCTCCCAGCAGGCGGCCAAGAGCACCAAGTCTATGCGATTCAGGTGGCAGTAAACTCACAGCAGAGGGTCCACATCATGAAACTGCGAGCAACCCAGCCATTTGGACCTCAGAGCAGAAGGTCCACATCCCCAAGGTGTTGGGAGCATGGCAGGAGTGTCCTCGCACCACTTAGCACATATCAGAAAATGTGGGTACCCAGCAGTTAGGGCCTGACGCCAGAGGGCCCTCATCACTGAGGGGAGGAGGCTCCCAGCATGTTCCAACTACCACAAGAGGGCCCACGTCGCCAAGGCGGGGTGTGCCAGCCAGGCAGGAGTGACCTCACAGCAGACGGCCCACCTCAAAGAAGTGTGAGGAACCCAACCAGGATCAGACTCTCACCAGAGGGCCCATATCACCAAGGGGACGGGAACCAGGCACGAGTGTCCTCACACCAGTGGGGCCACATCACTAAAAGATGAGGAAACTGGCACATGTGGCCACAAACCAGAGGACCTACATCACCAAGGGGCTGGGAGTGACAGAGGCAGGAGGAGCCTCCCAATACAGGGCCCAAAGAATAAAAAAGGTGAGGAACCCAGCAGTTGGAACTTCCCAGCAGGCGGCCCAGAGTACAGAGGCTATGGGATCTAGGAATGAGTGAACTAACACCAGAGAGCTAACATCAGGAAACTGTGAGCAACCCAGTCGTTGGAACCTCAGACCAGAAGGCCCATATCGCCATGGGGATGGGAACATTTCACGAGTGTCCTGGCATCACTGGGCTCACATCAGAAAACCTGGGGAGCCCAGCAGTTAGAGCCTGACGCCAGAGGGACCTCATCACCGAGGATAGGAGTCTCCAAAAGGATCCAACTGCCACCAGAGGGCCGACGTCACCAAGGCAATGGGAGCAAGCCAGGCAGGAGTTACCTCAGAGCACAGGGCCCACCTCACAGAACGGTAAGGAACCCAGCCAGGATCAGACTCTCACCAGAGGGGCCACATCACCAAGGGGCTGGGAAACAGGCACGAGTGTCCTCACACCATTGGGGCCACATCATCGAAAGGTGAGGGACCCAGCACACGTGGCCTCACACCAGAGGACACACATCACAACGGGGCTGGGATTGAGGCAGGCAGGAGGAGCCTCAAAACAGAGGGCCCATAGAATAAAAAAGGTGAGGAATCCCGCAGTTGGAACCTCCCAGGAGGTTCCAGGAGCAGCAAGCCTATGGGATCTAGGCCGGAATGAACGCACATTAGAGGGCCCTCATCATGAAACTGTGAGCACCCCAGCCGTTGGGACCTCAGAGCAGAAGGCCCAAATTCCCATGGGGTTGGGAACCTGACAGGAGTGTACTCGCACCACAGGTCGCACATCTGCAAATTTTGGGAGCCCAGGAGTTAGGGTCTGACGCAAGAGGGCCCTCATTACCGAGGGACGGAGACTCGCAGCAGACACCAACTCCCAACTGAGGGCCCACGTCACCAAGGTGATGTGTGCCAGCCAGGCAGTAGTGACCTCACCGCAGAGGGCCTACCTCACAGAAGGGTGAGGAAACCAGCCAGGATAAGACTCTCACCAGAGGGCCCACATCACCAAGGGGATCGGAACCAGGCAGGAGGGTCCTCACACCAGTGTGGCCACATTATAGAAAGGTGAGGAACCCTGAACATGTGACCTAAAACAGGGGACCCACATCTCCAAGGGGCTAGGAGTGAGGCAAGCAGGAGTATCCTCACAAAACAGAGCCCACAGAATAAAAGTTGTGAGGAATCCAGCAGTTGGAACCGGCCAGTAGGCCGCCCAGAGCACAGAGTCTATGGGATCCAGGACACAGCAAACTCACAGCAGAGGTCCCACATCATGAAACTGTGAGCAACCCGGCGGATGGGACCTCAGAGAAGAAGGCCCACATCCCTATGGGGATGGGAACCTGACAGGAGTGTCCTCGGCCCACTTCCACGAATCAGAAAATGTGGGAACCCAGCAGTTAGGACCTGAGGCCAGAGGACCCTCATCACCGAGGGGAGGAGGCTCCCAGCAGGCTCCAACTGCCACCATAAGGCCGATGTCACCAAGGCGGGGTGTGCCAACCAGGCAGGAGTGAACTCAGAGCAGAAAGCACACCTCACAGAAGTGTGAGGAACCCAACAAGGATCAGACTGTCACCAGAGGGCCAACATCACCAAGGGAATGGGAACCAGGCAGGAGTGTCCTCACACCAGTGGGGCTACATCACCATAATTTGAGGGACCCAGCACACGTGGCCTCAAACCTGAGGACACACATCACCAAGGGGCTGGGAGTGAGGCAGGCCAGAGGATCCTCAAAACAGAGGGAACATAGAATAAAAAAGGTGAGGAATCCCACAGTTGGAACCTCCGGCAGGCAGCCAGGAGCAGCGAGGCTATGGGATCTAGGCCGGAGTGAACTCACACCAGAGGGCCCTCATCATGAAACCGAGCAACACAGCCGTTGGGACCTCAGAGCAGAAGGCTCACATCCCCATGGGGATGGGAACCTGGCAGGAGTGTCCTTGCACCACTTAGCACGAATCAGAAAATGTGGGAACCCAGCAGTTAGGGCCTGAGGCCAGAGGGCCCTCATCACCGAGGGGAGGAGGCTCCCAGCAGGCTCCAACTGCCACCATATGGCCGACGTTGCCAAGGCGGGGTGTGCCAGCCAGGCAGGAGTGACCTCAGAGCAGAGGGCCCACCTCACAGAAGGGTGAGGAACCTAACCAGGATCAGACTCTCACCAGAGGGCCAACATCACCAAGGTGATGGGAACCAGGCAAGACTGTCCTAACAGCAGTGGGGCCAACATCACCAAGGGAATGGGAACCAGGCAAGAGTGTCCTCACACCAGTGTGGCCACATTATAGAAAGGTGAGGAACACAGCACATGTGGCCTCAAACAAGGGGACACACATCACGAAGGGGCTGGGAGTGAGGCATGCAGGAGGAGACGCACAACCGAGGGCCCATAGAATAAAAAAGGTGAGGAATCGAGAAGTTGGAAACTCCAAGCTGGAGGCCCAGAGCACTGACACTATGGGATACAGGCCAGAGTGAACACACAGCAAAGGGCCCACATCATGAAACTGTGAGCAGCCCAGCAGTTGGGACCACAGAACAGAAGTCCCACATGCCCATGGGGATGGGAACCTGGCAGGAGTGACTTGCACCACTGGGCACACATCAGAAAATGTGTGGAGCCCAGCACTTAGGGCCTGACACCAGAAGGCCCTCATCACTGAGGGGAGGAGGCCCCAGCACGCTCCAACTGCCACCAGAGGATCCACGTCGCCAAGGCGACGTGCGCCAGCCAGGCAGGATTGACCTCACAGCAGAGGGCCCACATCATGAAAGTGTGAGCCACCCAGCCATTAGGACCTCAGAACAGAAGGCCCACACGCTCATGAGGATGGGAACCTGGCAGGAGTGCCCTCGCACCACTTAGCACGTATCAGAAAATGTGGGAACCCCGCCGTTAGGGCCTGACGCCAGAGGGCCTCATCACCGCGGGAAGGAGGCTCCCAGCAGGCTCCAACTGCCACCAGGGTGCCGAAGTCAGCAAGGCGGGTTGTGCCAGCCAGGCAGGAGTGACCTCAGAGAAGAGGGCTCACCTCACGGATGTGTGAGGAACCCAACCAGGATCAGAGTCTCACCAGAGGGCCCACATCACCAAGGGGATGGGAACCAGGCAGGAGTGTCCTCACACCAGTGGGGCCACATCACTAAAGATGAGGAAACTGGCACATGTGGCCACAAACCAGAGGACCTTCATCACCAAGGGGCTGGGAGTGACACAGGCAGGAGGAGCCTCCCAACACAGGGCCCAAAGAATAAAAAAGGTGAGGAACCCAGCAGTTGGAACTTCCCAGCAGGCGGCCCAGAGTACAGAGGCTATGGGATCTAGGAATGAGTGAACTAACACCAGAGAGCTAACATCAGGAAACTGTGAGCAACCCAGTCGTTGGAACCTCAGACCAGAAGGCCCATATCGCCATGGGGATGGGAACATTTCACGAGTGTCCTGGCATCACTGGGCTCACATCAGAAAACCTGGGGAGCCCAGCAGTTAGAGCCTGACGCCAGAGGGACCTCATCACCGAGGATAGGAGTCTCCAAAAGGATCCAACTGCCACCAGAGGGCCGACGTCACCAAGGCAATGGGAGCAAGCCAGGCAGGAGTTACCTCAGAGCACAGGGCCCACCTCACAGAACGGTAAGGAACCCAGCCAGGATCAGACTCTCACCAGAGGGGCCACATCACCAAGGGGCTGGGAAACAGGCACGAGTGTCCTCACACCATTGGGGCCACATCATCGAAAGGTGAGGGACCCAGCACACGTGGCCTCACACCAGAGGACACACATCACAACGGGGCTGGGATTGAGGCAGGCAGGAGGAGCCTCAAAACAGAGGGCCCATAGAATAAAAAAGGTGAGGAATCCCGCAGTTGGAACCTCCCAGCAGGTGCCCAGGAGCAGCAAGCCTATGGGATCAAGGACGGAATGAACACACATCAGAGGGCCCTCATCATGAAACTGTGAGCACCCCAGCCGTTGGGACCTCAGAGCAGAAGGCCCAAATTCCCATGGGGTTGGGAACCTGACAGGAGTGTACTCGCACCACAGGTCGCACATCTGCAAATTTTGGGAGCCCAGGAGTTAGGGTCTGACGCAAGAGGGCCCTCATTACCGAGGGACGGAGACTCGCAGCAGACACCAACTCCCAACTGAGGGCCCACGTCACCAAGGTGATGTGTGCCAGCCAGGCAGGAGTGACCTCACCGCAGAGGGCCTACCTCACAGAAGGGTGAGGAAACCAGCCAGGATAAGACTCTCACCAGAGGGCCCACATCACCAAGGGGATCGGAACCAGGCAGGAGGGTCCTCACACCAGTGTGGCCACATTATAGAAAGGTGAGGAACCCTGAACATGTGGCCTAAAACAGGTGACCCACATCTCCAAGGGGCTAGGAGTGAGGCAAGCAGGAGTATCCTCACAAAACAGAGCCCACAGAATAAAAGTTGTGAGGAATCCAGCAGTTGGAACCGGCCAGTAGGCCGCCCAGAGCACAGAGTCTATGGGATCCAGGACACAGCGAACTCACAGCAGAGGTCCCACATCATGAAACTGTGAGCAACCCAGCGGATGGGACCTCAGAGCAGAAGGCCCACATCCCCATGGGGATGGGAACCTGACAGGAGTGTCCTCGGCCCACTTCCACGAATCAGAAAATGTGGGAACCCAGCAGTTAGGACCTGAGGCCAGAGGACCCTCATCACCGAGGAGAGGAGGCTCCCAGCAGGCTCCAACTGCCACCATAAGGCCGATGTCACCAAGGCGGGGTGTGCCAACCAGGCAGGAGTGAACTCAGAGCAGAAAGCACACCTCACAGAAGTGTGAGGAACCCAACAAGGATCAGACTGTCACCAGAGGGCCAACATCACCAAGGGAATGGGAACCAGGCAGGAGTGTCCTCACACCAGTGGGGCTACATCACCATAATTTGAGGGACCCAGCACACGTGGCCTCAAACCTGAGGACACACATCACCAAGGGGCTGGGAGTGAGGCAGGCCAGAGGATCCTCAAAACAGAGGGAACATAGAATAAAAAAGGTGAGGAATCCCACAGTTGGAACCTCCGGCAGGCAGCCAGGAGCAGCGAGGCTATGGGATCTAGGCCGGAGTGAACTCACACCAGAGGGCCCTCATCATGAAACTGTGAGCAACACAGCCGTTGGGACCTCAGAGCAGAAGGCTCACATCCCCAAGGGGATGGGAACCTGGCAAGAGTGTCCTTGCACCACTTAGCACGAATCAGAAAATGTGGGAACCCAGCAGTTAGGGCCTGAGGCCAGAGGGCCCTCATCACCGAGGGGAGGAGGCTCCCAGCAGGCTCCAACTGCCACCATATGGCCGACGTTGCCAAGGCGGGGTGTGCCAGCCAGGCAGGAGTGACCTCAGAGCAGAGGGCCCACCTCACAGAAGGGTGAGGAACCTAACCAGGATCAGACTCTCACCAGAGGGCCAACATCACCAAGGTGATGGGAACCAGGCAAGACTGTCCTAACAGCAGTGGGGCCAACATCACCAAGGGAATGGGAACCAGGCAAGAGTGTCCTCACACCAGTGTGGCCACATTATAGAAAGGTGAGGAACACAGCACATGTGGCCTCAAACAAGGGGACACACATCACGAAGGGGCTGGGAGTGAGGCATTCAGGAGGAGACGCATAACCGAGGGCCCATAGAATAAAAAAGGTGAGGAATCGAGAAGTTGGAAACTCCAAGCTGGAGGCCCAGAGCACTGACACTATGGGATACAGGCCAGAGTGAACACACAGCAAAGGGCCCACATCATGAAACTGTGAGCAGCCCAGCAGTTGGGACCACAGAACAGAAGTCCCACATGCCCATGGGGATGGGAACCTGGCAGGAGTGACTCGCACCACTGGGCACACATCAGAAAATGTGTGGAGCCCAGCACTTAGGGCCTGACACCAGAAGGCCCTCATCACTGAGGGGAGGAGGCCCCAGCACGCTCCAACTGCCACCAGAGGATCCACGTCGCCAAGGCGACGTGCGCCAGCCAGGCAGGGTTGACCTCACAGCAGAGGGCCCACATCATGAAAGTGTGAGCAACCCAGCCATTAGGACCTCAGAACAGAAGGCCCACACGCTCATGAGGATGGGAACCTGGCAGGAGTGCCCTCGTACCACTTAGCACGTATCAGAAAATGTGGGAACCCCGCCATTAGGTTCTGACGCCAGAGGGCCTCATCACCGAGGGAAGGAGGCTCCCAGCAGGCTCCAACTGCCACCAGGGTGCTGAAGTCAACAAGGCGGGTTGTGCCAGCCAGGCAGGAGTGACCTCAGAGAAGAGGGCTCACCTCACGGATGTGTGAGGAACCCAACCAGGATCAGAGTCTCACCAGAGGGCCCACATCACCAAGGGGGTGGGAACCAGGCAGGAGTGTCCACACACCAGTGGGGCCACATCATCAAAAGATGAGGAACCCATCACATATGGCCTCAAACCTGAGGACATACATCACCATGTGGCTGGGAGTGAGGCAGGTATCTGGAGGGGCACATTTAACTCGAATTTCCCACCAGGAAGAGGAATTAACCAAAAGCTCAGAGTGCCGTGCCGGACCCTGATTATGACCTGAAGCAAACCTGCAGTTTTGTGGCCAGCTTACAAGGAAGCGAGTTAAGAAAGGAGCTCAGGGGCACTTTAATTCACAAACCTGCAGAGATAAATGACAGCTATTGGCAAAAATATATCGAAGTAAGTCTGCAAAGAGGACTTGAAAACGAGGCAGAATTGCAGGAATCGTATTTCAAGAGGTAGATTGGAATTGCATTTAAAGCATATGAAAAGCAGCAGATCTTTGACAGTGATGCACATGGACAAAAAGTGCATATAAATTTTTCCTGAATATATTCAGGAAAAAACGCATATGAACATTTTGGCCAACCAAGCACTCCAGCAATGGAAATCCACACTACAATGAAGTCACATTTCCCATTCGTCAAAAAGGCCATCTGAATAAAGTGTAAAAACCAGAAACACAGGACAGGCCATGGAGAACAGGGAGCCGTGTTATGCTGATGGGCGGGATGTAAATTGCCAACAGACACTCTGGAGATGTTCATGGTGTATCCTGAAACATCTAAAAAACAAAGCTACAGAGCCTAGGGCACTTCCACTTTTGGCCCTATAGCTTAGGAAAATTAAAATCAACAAGACACAGCCAACACAAAATTTAGGGCTGCTGTGTTTACAAGAACCTCGAGTCCAGTACAAATTAAATATCCCAGAAAGAAAAAAATGGATAAAGAAGTTGTGCTACTTACGTACAACGGAATATCACTCAGCAATGAAATCAATGTCATCAGGCCTGTAGCAGCAAATTGAGTGGATTTAATTATGATGATTCTAAGAGAAATATGTCACACAAAGAAAGATAATTATCATAAGATATCACTAATAGAGGGAGTGTAAACTTGGCTACACATAAACTGAATTACAAAACCGAACAGAGTCTCACATTTAGATAAAAACCTTATGCTTGCTTAAGGGGAAAGTTGAGTTGGGCTGCTGTATAAAAACAGATTGAAATTAGCACACATACCATTCCATAAGCCAAATACGTAATAAACAAGACCTACTCTTTGCTCAACGAAATAGACTCATCCATGGTGTATCACCTCACACCTATTAGAATGGGCATCATCAGAAAATCTACAAACAACAAATGCTGGAAACGGTGTGGAGATAAGGAATCCTCTTCCACTATTGTTGGGAACGTAAATTGATACAGTCATTGTGGAGAACATTATGGAGTTTCTTATAAAACTAAGAACAGAATTACCATATGATACAGCAATCCCTCTACTGGGCATATACCCAGACAAAACCATAAATCAAAAAGAGACATTCACCACAATGTTCATTGCATCACTATTTACACTATCCAGGTAATGGAAGCAACCTAAATGCCCACAGACAGACGAATGCATAAAGATGTGGTACATATATAAAATGGAATGTTACTAAGCTATAAAAAGGAATGAAATTGGGACATTTGTAGAGACGTTGATGGATCTAGAGACTGTCATACAGAGTGAAGTAAGTCAGAAAGAGAAAAACAAATCTTGTATATTAATGCATATATGTGGAACCTAGAAAAATTGTACAGATGAACCGTTTTGCAAGGCAGAAATAGAGCAACACATGTATACAACAAACGTATGGACAACAATGGGGGAAAGCTGTTGGGGATGGTGGTGGGAGGAGTTGAGATATTGGGATTGGTATGTATACATTTATATGTATAAAGTAGATAACCAAAAACAACCTGCTGTATAAAAATATAAAATTAAATTCAAAATAAAATTAAAAAAAGTAAAACAGAAAAAATATTCTTCCCTTCACATACATGTATTTATATGAATAAATTATTTCCATGCTTATATCTGTAAATACACAAAAGAGGAATAAAATCTACCTTGAACCAAAAACGAAAAAAAGATAAAAAAGAACAGAACCCTCCAGTTACACAGAGGAAAACCGTTTCAGGGCACTTGCTCCAATTGCAAACAATTCTGAAATTGGTCAGTGGTGGGGAATCATCTCCCATTCAGCCAGCATGCTCCTCGCAACAAGCGTCCTCACTGCAAAGCTGGGGGACCGTGCCGAGGTATCTGTGAGTAAACGTGGGCCGAGCCCCAGGCCAGCTGCTGCTGAAATGTTCCCACCCTTCCAAGGCTAAACACCTGAATATGTACAAGGACTTGAAAACCTAGAGGAAGGGCCATGGAGCCACATGAGGGACAGCATGCCAGCCGACTTGGTGCCTACAGGCCAGCCAGGATGGTCCTGGCCCTGGGTGCTCTTCTGGAAGCTCTCCATTTCCCTGCCTGAGATACCCCTGCTGTCCCGGCCCCCACTGCTTTCTTCCTTCCTCACCTGTGCCCAGGGAGAAATTCCAGCGGCAGGTGTGGGTGACACATCCTCTTCTTTAGCAGGTAGCATCTTGGCAACTGCTGCAGAAAGTCCAGCAGAGCCCCACTCACACTGGGACACCCACAAAGCCGTGGCCTCTCACTCCCTCCCACCAGCCCAGCCCCGAGACTGCTGACAGGGCAGAGAAAATGGCGTCAGGCACAGCTGCAGGGGCTCTTGCTGCCTGGAGCGGTGTTTATATTGATCTCAACTCAGGCACACCTGGGGAGGGCTGGCCGGCACGGTCAGGCTTCCCAAGCCAGCCAATAATCACCCCTCAGGGGCTCACACTTGCAGAAAATGGAACTTGCTGAATTGGCCAGGTCCAAGGAACAGGTGTGGGCTCCTGAGAGTCAGGATAGACAAGGGGCTGCAGCTCTGGCTTGTTTTCTAATTATATTATCTGGCCCATGAGTGGGAGACAACTTCAAGAAAACCCTCTCCTAATGAGAGGAACCCAGGAGTCAGGGAGAGGAGGGGTGGGTGGTGGTTGGAGACAGAGGCCTGGTGCCCCGGGTGCAGTGGAAGTCTCTGGAAGATCAGGTGGAGGAGGCCGCACAGAGTGATGCCCAGGGTCACAGACCTGTCAGAGCTGCTGTTTGTTAGTTCAAGTCCTGCTCTGAGGTGCTCTGTGTCAGATCTGAGCGACAGGTGAGCTGGGAGTGCTCTGCAATGAGGGCTATGTGCACGGTTCCTGTGTGCCCAGCCCTGCCAAGGTACCTGCAAGGGTAGCTCTGTATCCTGGGAGGGGCCTGACCACGGGAGCCCCATGGACTGCAGAGGACCTGCCCAGGGAATCCCATATCCTGGGAGGGGCCTGAACACGAGAGCCCCGTGGGCTGGGGTGGGGGTAGGGTACCTGCCCAGGTGAGCTCCATATCCTGGGATTGGCCTGACCTCGAGAGCCCCATGGGCTGCTGGAGTCCTGGTAAAGGATGTCAGGACCGTCAGTGAAGTCACTGAGGATATACCTCCAGTAGTTCCTAAATCCTACACCCTGCTGGTCATTCTACCAACCACCAGGACGTGGTATTCTGTATTAGTCTTCACTGATGCCTTCTTTTGTATTCCATTAGTCCCAGAGTCACAAGACATTTTGGCTTGTGAGTGACAGGACTCAACATACAACTAAAACAATACTTCCAGGCTGTCTTGCCCCAAGGGTTCAAAAATTCCCACACCATCTTTGGGGAAAGCTCAGCTAAAGACCTAAAAGTTCTACCTCTGGAAAAGGAAACACTCCTTCAATATTCAGACGACATTCTGATCGCCAGCCCTACTAAGGAGGCCTCAGAACTACCAAGCCAATAAAGGATAGAAGTTGTCCACGAAAAAGCTCAAGTATCACAGACTACGGTGACCTGCCTGGGCTTCATTCTCACAGAAGGTCGGAGAAGCCCATCCCAGGAAAGGGAAGAAACAATTTACAGCCTTACCCCTTTCTGAAACTAGAAGACAGCTTAGGGGTTCCTGGGGAAGCCAGGGTTTCCTGCCTCTGGATCCCTAACTACAGTCTACTAGCTGGGCCTCTATATGAAACACTGAAAGGAAAAGATGATGATCCTTTTGAATAGAATCCAGAAGTGGCCTTTCAAGAATGGAAAGAGCAGTCAATTCAGACCCTTGCCCTGGAACTCCCTAATTTAGCTAAACCCTTTGACCTTTACATTCCTGGTGAAAGGTGAATCGCCATTGGAGTATTAGTGCAAAAACTGGGACCACTTGAAATGGAACAATGCAAGAATGCCATCCAGGTAGGATAAACTATGGTCACCAAGGGGCTTGGCCCACCGCCACATCTGGCCAAGATACTGGTGGTATCTGAAAACCTGGAAATCAGCAGCCCAAAAGGCCACCTCCCTTCTAAGGGAAACGGACCCCACGTGGTGATCCTAACCCCCAACCATGCCCTGAAGTTGCAGGGTTTGCTCCGTAGGCACACTGACCTCGATTGAGGAGGCCCTCCAACTCCAACCTCCAGAGAGATAACCGGGGGCAACGGGGCACCATGACGACCCGTGTGACCATCACTTGACCTGGAGTTTCTCTCATAAAACAACAAGAGTGTGTCCCAAAAGAGTAGACTACTGCTTGCAGTACTTACTGTACCCAGAGGGGAGGTAATAATCTTGGCGGGGGAACCGTATATCATGCTGTCACCATAGAAAAGCCTACAGACACCCTGATGCTGGTGGCCAATAAGACCGGCTGGACTCCTGTTTATTTCCAAAGGCTCTTGACTCAGTGACCATCATGATCCTTCATCACCACTGACCCTGGACTGTCTGGGAGCTGAGCGGGCAGGATCCTGACACCTGGTGCTGTTTTTACGTTAATTCAGGGGCCTAATGGAAGAAAGCGCAGACTGTTGGTCAGAGCATCTAGGCTGGCAGAAACGGTCAGTCAGAGCATCTAGGCTGGCAGAAACGGTCAGCCTAAGGTGGCCGGACAAATGTGGGGCGGGGTGAAACTGGACCTCACAGCGCCACTGCACATCTCCTTTCTGGACCCTTAAAGGTCATTAGAATCTATAACACTTCCAATACTGGTGCTCAGGCGGACGAGCAGGGAGGCAGGAGGCCTGGGGACAATCAACGTCACCTGGAGGCTGCTGGGGAGAAGTTCTGACCCTCGCCCACGGGTATGAGGCCTCCTAAATCAGCACTCAGCAGTTAGAGAAGAAGGGTCTGCACCCGCAGCACTCCAAGAATGAGGAAAGGGACAAAAGGCAGAAGAGAAGTTTGTCCCAGGCAAAGCCCCTTAAAAATGCCTGGGAGATAAAAATAGAATCTGGGCAATAAAATAAAGTCTAACCATTTTTATCCTTTGTGCTTTGTCTAATTTCAGGTGCTCCTAGTGTCCCACATACAGAGGTTCCACACCCGGCACTTCAGACCAGATTTCCTAGAGCAGAATGGCTCGATGACACTTCAGCTCCTGGGGCCCAGTTCAGACTCCGTGACATAGAGCCTGAGCTGCAGCCAACCAGGTCCTCGAGAGCTCAGCCCCCTCCCTCCCAGTGACTCTGACAGGATCTCTACACAGCAGCCCAGCCCACAGCCCACAGGGTAGCACCTCTCCATTCTCTGATCAAAATATAAAGTTTCCTTTGTTTTTGAACCAAACTCACTCTCGATCTATTGGCTCCAATGACACTGGGCAGGGGGACACTTGTTGGCGTCCACTCTGGAGGATCAGTAACAGAAATTGAGAACATTGTAACTTCAATGAACAGATGTGTGAGCCAAACTGTAATTAACATAGAACAGTGTATAAGGCTCGGGTAAAATAAGATGTTTCTAACACTTCCATTTGATATTTCCATCACTTTCTAATAAGCAAGTTCAGTGAAAAGGTTTGTCTTCTTTGTCAGGTCAATATTAGAGAAACAAAGTGATTTCTTTCCAAGGATGTACATCTAATAATCTTGGTTAAAGCTTCAATCTTGTTTTAAATGCTTTTGCATTGAAAATGATACCTCTCTTTCAGCTCCCCCATTTCTGAGAAGCATAAAATCTTATAATTTATTATTACCAAAGGGAAATGTTAGGAGGAGGGATAAATTAACAGTTTGGGATTAACACATACACACTGCTATGTATGAAATCATCAGCAAGGAACTACTGTATAGCACAGGGAACTACACTCAATATTTTGCAATAACCTATAAGGGGAAATGATCTGAAAAAGAATAGATATTTTTATTGACATCATCCATCAATGACAGTAAAAATGGAATCTAAGGGAAGACAG
The DNA here is from genome assembly GCF_963924675.1 of Phocoena phocoena. NCBI lineage: Eukaryota > Metazoa > Chordata > Mammalia > Artiodactyla > Phocoenidae > Phocoena > Phocoena phocoena. The sequence continues at coordinate 1,090,390 of NW_027077445.1, forward strand.
TGGTGAGTGCTTCTGACCCTGAAGACTTCAATCATCTAAAGTTTGGACTCTGCCTACTTCCCAAGGCCCTTAATGAACATATGTGTAGCCGTAGCTTAAAAAATTCCCCAGTTTGGGTTGCGGAGAGACACTGATATTGAAAATCCCCTGGTGTTCTCCTCACATGAATGGGACCCTTCCTACACCTAAAACATGCCTGTCACACCCAGAGGATGGTATACCGTCTGATCGGGAAAAGTTTGGAAAAGGCATCTCATCTCCTCATCTCTTGGTGCTAGGGTTCACCACTCCAGCATCTTTACTAACAGTCTCCCCACTTGGAGATGTCAGCACTGTCAACATCCTGTTGCATACAGTTTGGAATTTGTCCAGAGGATGAAGCAGAAGGAGGAGGAACAATGAGAGACAAGTCCTAGGTGTTCGGACAGGCACATGTCACTCTAATTTCCAATCAGGAAGACGAATTGACCAAAGGCTAGGGTTGCCCATGGAAACAGAATAGGGCTTGAGGAATCCTGATGCTTTGTGGCCAGTTCCCATAAACACAAGTTGGAAAATGGAACTCAGGGGCACTAAAATTCACGAAACTGCAGAATTGAAAATATCTATCACTGAAAAATGTCTTGAGGAAAGTCAGAGAAAAGGACTTGTAAGCAACGGAGAATGGCAGGAAAGGGATTGGAAGAGGTAGAAAGGACTCACCATTAAGCACAAGAAAAGGGGCTGAACATTGCCAACATTGCAGTTGGCCAAAAAGGGTGTATGCGTCTTTTTCTGTATATATTCAAGAAAAGGGCATACACTTTTTTAGCCAACCAAACAGGTGGGCACTGGAAATCAATACTACAAAACATATCACTTTGCATCAGTCAGAAGAGCCGTCCTCATAAAGTGTAAACACCAGAAATGCAGGACAGGGCAAGGAGAAAAGGGAGCCCTGTGAGTCTTATAGTGGAAATGTATATTGCCAACGGTCACTCTGGATAAGTCTATTGTGTTTACTAAAGCATCTAAAAAATGAGCTACCGAGCACAGGGCACTTGCACTCATGGACGTATATCTTGGGAAAAACAAAAATCGAGAGGACACATGCACCCCAATGTTTACCACCTCTCTGTTTAAAAGATCCTCGACTAGGATATAACTTAAATGTATCTGCAGAGAAAAAACGGACAGAGATGTGGTGTTTATGTAGAGTGGAATATTACTCAGCCTGGAAATCAATGAAATACGGCCAGTTATAACAACTCCAGAGGAGTTACGTGTGATCATTCGAAGTCACATAATTCAAAAAGAAAAAGACATAAGATATTACTAATACATGGAATGTTAACATGGCTACACATGAACTGAATTACAAAAGAGAAGAGGGTTTCAAATTAAGAAAATCAACTTATGCTTCCTTAAGGGGAAAGGTGAGTTGGAGTGCTGCATAAAACCAGAGATTGAAATTAGCACAGATACCCTTCCATAAGCCAAATATGTAATAGTCAATACCTACTCCTTGCTCAACGAAATGGACTCAACACGCCATATTCAATGCCTAAGAATATACCGGATTAGTAAGAATGTTAAAACCCATGGACTTATATGTCTCCGTAAGAGAAACAAGCGCGTGTACAGCGGCATAAACGAAGCAGTGAAAATCCGATAAATCCCATTATTAAAATAAATTTCAAAAACAAAACACAATGACAGTGAAATAGGTAGCAATAATTAAATAATTCACTCAGGGCATGTGATGCAACCGGGATTTAACACATCTACACCCAGAGCTGCTTGAGACATAAGGCTGGACACTTCAGGCTGATAGCATTGGTGAGTTTTGGTGAACAAATGCAGATCCTTTGAAGTCATACTGCATGGTAACCATACCAAGGGTCCCAACTCTCCAGGTTCAAGGGATTCTTTCTTCAGCTAAAACATGCGTGGGAAACGCCGAGTATGATCCAGCGTGTGATGAGGAAACGATTTAAAATGCATCTCAGTTTTCGTATCCTGGTCCTCGGGTTCACCATTCCAGACGGTTTACTAACACTCTCCCCGCTAGGAGAGTCAATGCCTTTAACATCCTGTGTGGCACAGCTTGCAATTTCTGCGCAAGATGAACAGGAATAGGGAGAACCAATGAGAGACTAGCTGTAGGTGTCTGCACGGGCAAATGTAACGCTCATTTCCCACCAGGAAGAGGAATTAACCAAAGGCTCAGAGTGCCCTGCCGGAAACAGATTAGGGCCTGAAGCACTCCTGCGGTTTTGTGCCCAGCTCACAAGAAAGCGAGTTGAAGAAAGTAGCTCAGGGGCACTGTAATACACAAACCTGCAGAAGTATAAATGACAACTATCCTCCAAAAATATATTGAAGTAAGCCTGCGAAGGGGACTTGAAAGCGGGGCAGAATTTCAGGAAAACGATTGCAGGGGGTAGACTGGAATTGCCCTGAAAGCATAGGAAAAGAGGCAGAACGTCGACAATGATGCACTTGGGCAAAAAGTGCATATGCATTTTTTCCTGAATATATTCAGGAAAAAACGCATTCACCCTTTTTCGCAAACCAAGCAAGCCTGTAAAGGAAATCTGCACTACAATGAAGTCTCACTGCCCCCTGGGCAAAAGGGCCATCTGTAAAAAGTGTAAAATCCAGAAAGGTAGGACAGGATATGGAGAACAGGGAGCCTTGTTATGCTGATTGGCAGGATATAAATTGCCAACAGCCACCCTGGAGAACTGTATGGTGTTTCCTGAAACACATAAGAAACAAAGCAACACAGCCTATGGAACTTCCACTTATGGTCCCAAAGATTACGGAAATTAAAATCAAAAACAGAAAGCCACACCAATGTTTGGGACGGCTGTGTTCCCAAGAAGCTCGTCTACAGTACCAGGTAAATATCCTAGAAAGCAAAAAATGGATAAAGAAGTTGTGGCACGTACGTACAATGCAATATCACTCAGCAATGAAATCTCTGTCATCAGGCCCGTAGCGGCATAATGAGTGGATGCAGGTACGGTGATTCTACGTGAACTACGACACACAGAAAAAGAAACATCATAAGATATCACTAATACACGGAATGTAAACTTGACAAAACATGAACTGAATTACAAAACAGCACAGTGTCTCAAATTTAGAAAACCAACTAGTGCTTGCTTATGGGGAAAGGTGCGTTGGGGTGCTGCATAAAACCAGAGACTGAAATTAGCACAGATAACATTCCATAAGCCAAATATGTAATAGACAAGACCTACTCCTAGCTCAACGAAATGGACTCAACACCACATATTCAACGCCTAGGAATATACCTGACTAGGAAGAATCTTAAAACCCATGGATTTATATGTCTCCGTAAGAGAATCAAGCATGTGTACAGCGGCCGAAACACAGCAGTGAAAATCCGATAAATCCCATTATCAAAATAAATTTCAAAAAAAAATCATAAAGACAGTGAAATAGAGAGCAATTCTTAAATAATTCACTCAGGGCATGTGATGCAACCGGGATTGACCACATCTACACCCAGAGCTGGTTGAGACATAAGGCTGGACACTTCAGGCTGATAGCATTGGTGAGTTTAGGTGAGCAAATGCACACCCTTTGAAGTCATACTGCATGGTACCCATTCCATGGGTCCCAACTCTCCAGGTTCAAAGGATTCTTCCTCCAGCTAAAACATGCATGGGAAACCCACAGTATGGTCCACCGTGTGATTGGGAAACGATTTAAAATGCATCTCAGTTTTTGTATCCTTGTCCTTGGGTTCACCATTCCAGATGCTTTACTAACACTCTCCCCGCTTGGAGAGTCAGTGCCTTTAACCTCCTATTTGACACAGCTTGCAATTTCTGTGCAAGATGAACAGGAATAGGAGAAGCAATGAGAGACTAGATGTAGGTGTCTGCACGGGCAAATGGAACGCTCATTTCCCACCAGGAAGAGGAATTAACCAAAGGCTCAGCGTGCCCTGCCGGAAACAGAATAGGGCCTGAAGCAATCCTGCGGTTTTGTGCCCAGCTCACAAGAAAGCGAGTTGAAGAAAGGAGCTCAGGGGCACTGTAATTCAAAATCCTGGAGAGTTATAAATGACAGCGATCCTCCAAAAATATATTGAAGTAAGCCTGCGAAGGGGACTGGAGAGCGGGGCAGAATTTCAGGAAAACGATTGCAGGGGGTAGACTGGAATTGCCCTGAAAGCATAGGAAAAGAGGCACAACGTCGACAATGATGCACTTGGCCAAAAAGGGCGTATGCGTTTTTTCCTGAATATATTCAGGAAAAAACGCATACGCCCTTTTTAGCCAACCAAGCAAGCCTGTTAAAGAAATCTGCACTACAATGAAGTCTCACGGCCCACCAGGCAAGAGGGCCATCTGAAAAAAGTGTAAAATCCAGAAAGGTAGGACAGGATATGGAGAACAGGGAGCCTTGTTATGCTGATTGGCAGGATGTAAATTGCCAGCAGCCACGCTGGAGAAGTGTATGGTGTTTCCTGAAACACGTAAGAAATAAAGCAACACAGGCTATGGCAATTGCACTTATGGTCCTATTGCTTAGGGAAATTAAAATGAAAAACGGAGAGCCACCCCGAAGTTTGGGACGGCTGTGTTCCCAAAAAGCTCGTCTACAGTACCAGGTAAATATCCCAGAAAACAAAAAATGGATAAAGAAGTTGTGGCACGTACTTGCAATGCAATATCACTCAGCAATGAAATCTGTGTCATCAGGCCCGTTGCGGCATAGTGAGTGGATGCAGGTACGGTGATTCTACGTGAACTACGTCACACAGAAAAAGAAACATCATAAGATATCACTAATACACGGAATGTAAACTTGACTACACATGAACTGAATTACAAAACAGAACAGGGTCTCAAATTTAGAAAACCAAGTAGTACTTGCTTATGGGGAAAGGTGCCTTGGGGTGCTGCATAAAACCAGAGACTGAAATTAGCACAGATAACATTCCATAAGCCAAATATGTAATAGACAAGACCTACTCCTTGCTCAACGAAATGGACTCAACACCACATATTCAACGCCTAGGAATATACCTGACTAGGAAGAATCTTAAAACCCATGGATATATATGTCTCCATAAGAGAATCAAGCGTGTGTACAGCGGCCAAAACGCAGCCGTGAAAATCCGATAAATCCCATTATCAAAATAAATTTCGAAAACAAAACACAAAGACAGTGAAATAGAGAGCAATTCTTAAATAATTCACTCAGGGCATGTGATGCAACCGGGATTGACCACATCTACACCCAGAGCTGGTTGAGACATAAGGCTGGACACTTCAGGCTGATAGCATTGGTGAGTTTCGGTGAGCAAATGCAGACCCTTTGAAGTCATACTGCATGGTACCTATTCCACTGGTCCCAACTCTTCAGGTTCAAGGGATTCTTCCTCCAGCTAAAACATGCATGGGAAACCCACAGTATGGTCCACCGTGTGATAGGGAAACGATTTAAAATGCATCTCAGTTTTCGTATCCTGGTCCTCGGGTTCACCATTCCAGATGCTTTACTAACACTCTCCCCGCTTGGAGAGTCAGTGCCTTTAACCTCCTCTTTGACACAGCTTGCAATTTCTGTGCAAGATGAACAGGAATAGGGAGAACCAATGAGAGACTAGCTGTAGGTGTCTGCACGGGCAAATGTAATGCTCATTTCCCACCAGGAAGAGGAATTAACCAAAGGCTCAGCGTGCCCTGCCGGAAACAGATTAGGGCCTGAAGCAATCCTGCGGTTTTGTGCCCAGCTCACAAGAAAGCGAGTTGAAGAAAGGAGCTCAGGGGCACTGTAATTCACAAACCTGCAGAGTTATAAATGACAGCTATCCTCCAAAAATATATTGAAGTAAGCCTGCGCAGGGGAGTTGAAAGTGGGGCAGAATTTCAGGAAAACGATTGCAGGGGGTAGACTGGAAATTGCCCTGAAAGCATAGGAAAAGAGGCAGAACGTCGACAATGATGCACTTGGCCAAAAAGGGCGTATGCGTTTTTTCCTGAATATATTCAGGAAAAAACGCATACGCACTTTTTGGCCAACCAAGCAAGCCTGTAAAGGAAATCTGCACTACAATGAAGTCTCACTGCCCCAGGGGCAAAAGGGCCATCTGAAAAAAGTGTAAAATCCAGAAAGGTAGGACAGGATATGGAGAACAGGGAGCCTTGTTATGCTGATTGGCAGGATGTAAATTGCCAACAGCCAGCCTGGAGAAGTGTATGGTGTTTCCTGAAACACATAAGAAACAAAGCAACACAGCCTATGGCACTTCCACTTATGGTCCTATAGCTTACGGAAATTAAAATCAAAAACAGACAGCCACCCCAATATTTGGGACGGGTGTGTTCAGAAAAGCTCGTCTACAGTATCAGGTAAATATTCCAGAAAGCAAAAAATGGATAAAGAAGTTGTGGCACGTACGTACAATGCAATATCACTCAGCAATGAAATCTGTGTCATCAGGCCCGTAGCGGCATAGTGAGTGGATGCAGGTACGGTGATTCTACGTGAACTACGTCACACAGAAAAAGAAACATCATAAGATATCACTAATACACGGAATGTAAACTTGACTACACATGAACTGAATTACAAAACAGAACAGGGTCTCAAATTTAGAAAACCAACTAGTGCTTGCTTATGGGGAAAGGTGCGTTGGGGTGCTGCATAAAACCAGAGACTGAAATTAGCACAGATAACATTCCATAAGCCAAATATATAATAGACAAGACCTACTCCTTGCTCAACGAAATGGACTCAACACCACATATTCAACGTCTAGGAATATACCTGACTAGGAAGAATCTTAAAACCCATGGATATATATGTCTCCGTAAGAGAATCAAGCGTGTGTACAGCGGCCGAAACGCAGCAGTGAAAATCCGATAAATCCCATTATCAAAATAAATTTCGAAAACAAAACACAAAGACAGTGAAATAGAGAGCAATTCTTAAATAATTCACTCTGGGCATGTGATGCAACCGGGATTGACCACATCTACACCCAGAGCTGGTTGAGACATAAGGCTGGACACTTCAGGCTGATAGCATTGGTGAGTTTCGGTGAGCAAATGCAGACCCTTTGAAGTCATACTGCATGGTACCTATTCCATGGCTCCCAACTCTTCAGGTTCAAGAGATTCTTCCTCCAGCTAAAACATGCATGGGAAACCCACAGTATGGTCCACCGTGTGATTGGGAAACGATTTAAAATGCATCTCAGTTTTCCTATCCTGGTCCTCGGGTTCACCATTCCAGATGCTTTACTAACATTCTCCCTGCTTGGAGAGTCAGTGCCTTTAACCTCCTGTTTGGCACAGCTTGCAATTTCTGTGCAAGATGAACAGGAATAGGGAGAACCAATGAGAGACTAGCTGTAGGTGTCTGCATGGGAAAATGTAACACTCATTGCCCACCAGGAAGAGGAAGTAACCAAAGGCTCAGCGGGCCCTCCTGGAAACAGATTAGTGCCTGAAGCAATCCTGCGGTTTTCTGCTCAGCTAACAAGAAAGCGAGTTGAAGAAAGGAGCTCAGGGGCACTGTAATTCACAAACCTGCAGAGTTATAAATGACAGCTATCTTCCAAAAGTATATTGAAGTAAGCCTGCGAAGGGGACTTGAAAGCGGGGCAGAATTTCAGGAAAACGATTGCAGGGGGTAGACTGGAATGGCCATGAAAGCATAGGAAAACAGGCACAACGTCGAAAATGATGCACTTGGCCAAAAAGGGCGTATGCGTTTTTTCCTGAATATATTCAGGAAAAAACGCATATGCACTTTTTGGCCAACCAAGCAAGCCTGTAAAGGAAATCTGCACTACAATGAAGTCTCACTGCCCCCCTGGCAAAAGGGCCATCTGAAAAAAGTGTAAAATCCAGAAAGGTAGGACAGGATATGGAGAACAGGGAGCCTTGTTATGCTGATTGGCAGGATGTAAATTGCCAACAGCCACCCTGGAGAAGTGTATGGTGTTTCCTGAAACACGTAAGAAATAAAGGAACACACCCTATTGCAATTGCACTTATGGTCCTCTTGCTTAGGGAAATTAAAATCAAAAACAGAGATCCACCCCAAAGTTTGGGACGGCTGTGTTCCCAAGAATCTCGTCTACAGTACCAGGTAAATATCCCAGAAAGCAAAAAATGGATAAAGAAGTTGAGGCACGTACGTGCAATGCAATATCACTCAGCAATGAAATGTGTGTCATCAGGCCCGTAGCGGCATAGTGAGTGGATGCAGGTACGGTGATTCTACGTGAACTACGTCACACAGAAAAAGAAACATCATAAGATATCACTAATACACGGAATGTAAACTTGACTACACATGAACTGAATTACAAAACAGAACAGGGTCTCAAATTTAGAAAACCAACTAGTGCTTGCTTATGGGGAAAGGTGCCTTGGGGTGCTGCATAAAACCAGAGACTGAAATTAGCACAGATAACATTCCATAAGCCAAATATGTAATAGACAAGACCTACTCCTTGCTCAACGAAATGGACTCAACACGACATATTCAACGCCTAGGAATATACCTGACTAGGAAGAATCTTAAAACCCATGGATTTATATGTCTCCATAAGAGAATCAAGCGTGTGTACAGCGGCATAAACGCAGCAGTGAAAATCCGATAAATCCCATTATCAAAATAAATTTCAAAAACAAAACACAAAGACAGTGAAATAGAGAGCAATTCTTAAACAATTCACTCAGGGCATGTGATGCAACCGGGATTGACCACATCTACACCCACAGGTGGTTGAGACATAAGGCTGGACACTTCAGGCTGATAGCATTGGTGAGTTTCGGTGAGCAAATGCAGACCCTTTGAAGTCATACTGCATGGTACCCATTCCATGGGTCCCAACTCTCCAGGTTCAAGGGATTCTTCCTCCAGCTAAAACATGCATGGGAAACCCAGAGTATCGTCTACCGTGTGATTGGGAAACAATTTAAAATGCATCTCAGTTTTCGTATCCTGGTCCTCGGGTTCACCATTCCAGATGCTTTACTAAAACTCTCCCCGCTTGGAGAGTCAGTGCCTTTAACCTCCTCTTTGGCACAGCTGGCAATTTCTGTGCAAGATGAACAGGAATAGGGAGAACCAATGAGAGACTAGCTTAGGTGTCTGCACGGGAAAATGTAACGCTCATTTCCCACCAGTAAGAGGAATTAACCAAAGGCTCAGTGTGCCCTGCCGGAAACAGATTAAGGCCTGAAGCAGTCCTGCGGTTTTGTGCCCAGCTCACAAGAAAGCGAGTTAAAGAAAGGAGCTCAGGGGCACTGTAATTCACAAACCTGCAGAGTTATAAATGACAGCTATACTCCAAAAATATATTGAAGTAAGCCTGCGAAGGGGACTTGAAAGCGGGGCAGAATTTCAGGAAAACGATTGCAGGGGGTAGACTGGAATTGCCCTGAAAGCATAGGAAAAGAGGCACAACGTCGATAATGATGCACTTGGCCAAAAAGGGCGTATGCGTTTTTTCCTGAATATATTCAGGAAAAAACGCATACGCCCTTTTTGGCCAACCAAGCAAGCCTCTAAAGGAAATCTGCACTACAATGAAGTCTCACTGCCCCCCGGACAAAAGGGCCATCTGAAAAAAGTGTAAAATCCAGAAAGGTAGGACAGGATATGGAGAACAGGGAGCCTTGTTTTGCGGATTGGCAGGATGTAAATTGCCAGCAGCCACCCTGGAGAAGTGTATGGTGTTTCCTGAAACATGTAAGAAACAAAGCAAACAGCCTATGGCACTTCCACTAATGGTCCTATAGCTTATGGAAATTAAAATCAAAAACAGACAGCCACCCCAATATTTGGGACGGCTGTGTTCACAAGAAACTCGTCTACAGTATCAGGTAAATATCCCAGAAAGCAAAAAATGGATAAAGAAGTTGTGGCACGTACGTTCAATGCAGTATCACTCAGCAATGAAATCTGTGTCATCAGGCCCGTAGCGGCATACTGAGTGGATGCAGGTACGGTGATTCTACGTGAACTCCGTCACACAGAAAAAGAAACATCATAAGATATCACTAATACACGTAATGTAAACTTGACTACACATGAACTGAATTACAAAACAGAACAGGGTCTCAAATTTAGAAAACCAACTAGTGCTTGCTAATGGGGAAAGGTGCCTTGGGGTGCTGCATAAAACCAGAGACTGAAATTAGCACAGATATCTTTCCATAAGCTAAATATGTAATAGACAAGACCTACTCCTTGCTCAACGAAATGGTTCCCAACACCACATATTCAACGCCTAGGAATATACCTGACTAGGAAGAATCTTAAAACCCATGGATATATATGTCTCCGTAAGAGAATCAAGCGTGTGTACAGCAGCCGAAACACAGCAGTGAAAATCCGATAAATCCCATTATCAAAATAAATTTCGAAAACAAAACACAAAGACAGTGAAATAGAGAGCAATTCTTAAGTAATTCACTCAGGGCATGTGATCCAACCGGGATTGACCACATCTACACCCAGAGGTGGTTGAGACATAAGGCTGGACACTTCAGGCTGATAGCATTGGTGAGTTTCGGTGAGCAAATGCAGACCCTTTGAAGTCATACTGCATGGTACCCATTCCATGGGTCCCAACTCTCCAGGTTCAAGGGATTCTTCCTCCAGCTGAAACATGCATGGGAAACCCAGAGTATCGTCCACCGTGTGATTGGGAAACGATTTAAAATGCATCTCAGTTTTCGTATCCTGGTCCTCGGGTTCACCATTCCAGATGCTTTACTAACACTCTCCCCGCTTGTAAAGTTAGTGCCTTTAACCTCCTCTTTGGCACAGCTTGCAATTTCTGTGCAAGATGAACAGAAATAGGGAGAACCAATGAGAGACTAGCTGTAGGTGTCTGCACGGGCAAATGTAATGCTCATTGCCGACCAGGAAGAGGAATTAAACAAAGGCTCAGCATGCCCTGCTGAAAACAGATTAGGGCCTGAAGCAATCCTGCGGTTTTGTGCCCAGCTCACAAGAAAGCGAGTTGAAGAAAGGAGCTAAGGGGCACTGTAATTCACAAACCTGCAGAGTTATAAATGACAGCTATCCTCCAAAAATATATTGAAGTAAGCCTGCGAAGGGGACTTGAAAGCGGGGCAGAATTTCAGGAAACGATTGCAGGGGGTAGACTGGAATTGCCCTGAAAGCATAGGAAAAGAGGCACAACGTCGACAATGATGCACTTGGCCAAAAAGGGCGTATGCGTTTTTTCCTGAATATATTCAGGAAAAAACGCATACGCCCTTTTTGGCCAACCAAGCAAGCCTGTAAAGGAAATCTGCACTACAATGAAGTCTCACTGCCCCCCGGGCAAAAGGGCCATCTGAAAAAAGTGTAAAATCCAGAAAGGTAGGACAGGATATGGAGAACAGGGAGCCTTGTTATGCTGATTGGCAGGATGTAAATTGTGAACAGCGAACCTGGAGAAGTGTATGGTGTTTCCTGAAACACGTAAGAAATAAAGCAACACAGCCTATGGCAATTGCACATATGGTCCTATTGCTTAGGGAAATTAAAATCAAAAACAGAGAGCCACCCCAAAGTTTGGGACGGCTGTGTTCCCAAGAAGCTCGTCTACAGTACCAGGTAAATATCCCAGAAAGCAAAAAATCGATAAAGAAATTGTGGCACGTACATACAATGCAATATCACTCAGCAATGAAATCTGTGTCATCAGGCCCGTAGCGGCATAGTGAGTGGATGCAGGTACGGTGATTCTACGTGAACTACGTCACACAGAAAAAGAAACATCATAAGATATCACTAATACACGGAATGTAAACTTGACTACACATGAACTGAATTACAAAACAGAACAGGGTCTCAAATTTAGATAACCAACTAGTGCTTTCTTATGGGAAAAGGCGCCTTGGGGTGCTGCATAAAAGCAGAGACTGAAATTAGCACAGATAACTTTCCATAAGCCAAATATGTAATAGACAAAACCTACTCCTTGCTCAACGAAATGGACCCAACACCACATATTCAACGCCTAGGAATATACCTGACTAGGAAGAATCTTAAAACCCATGGAATTATATGTCTCCATAAGAGAATCAAGCGTGTGTACAGCGGCCGAAACGCAGCAGTGAACATCCGATAAATCCCATTATAATAAAAAATTTCGAAAACAAAACACAAAGACAGTGAAATAGAGAGCAATTCTTAAATAATTCACTCAGGGCATGTTATGAAACTGGGATTGACCACATCTACACCCAGAGCTGGTTGAGACATAAGGCTGGACTCTTCAGGCTGATAGCATTTGTGAGTTTCGGTGAGCAAATGCAGACCCTTTGAAGTCATACTGCATGGTACCCATTCCATGGGTCCCAACTCTCCAGGTTCAAGGGATTCTTCCTCCAGCTAAAACATGCATGGGAAACCCAGAGTATCGTCCACCGTGTGATTGGGAAACGATTTAAAATGCATCTCAGTTTTCGTATCCTGGTCCTCGGTTTCACCATTCCAGATGCTTTACTAACACTCTCCCCGCTTGGAGAGTCTGTGCCTTTAACCCCCTCTTTGGCACAGCTTGCAATTTCTGTGCAAATTGAACAGGAATAGGGAGAACCAATGAGAGACTAGCTGTAGGTGTCTGCACGGGCAAATGTAACGCTCATTGACGAACAGGAAGAAGAATTAAACAAAGGCTCAGCGTGCCCAGCTGAAAACAGATTAGAGCCTGAAGCAATCCTGCGGTTTTGTGCCCAGCTCACAAGAAAGCGAGTTGAAGAAAGGAGCTCAGGGGCACTGTAATTCACAAACCTGCAGAGTTATAAATGACAGCTATCCTCCAAAAATATATTGAAGTAAGCCTGCGAAGGGGACTTGAAATCGGGGCAGAATTTCAGGAAAACGATTGCAGGGGGTAGACTGGAATTGCCCTGAAAGCATAGGAAAAGAGGCAGAACGTCGACAATGATGCCCTTGGCCAAAAAGGGCGTATGCGTTTTTTCCTGAATATATTCAGGAAAAAACGCATACGCCCTTTTTGGCCAACCAAGCAAGCCTGTAAAGGAAATCTGCACTACAATGATGTCTCACTGCCCCCCGGGCAAAAGGGCCATCTGAAAAAGGTGTAAAATCCAGAAAGATAGGACAGGATATGGAGAACAGGGAGCCTTGTTATGCTGATTGGCAGGATGTAAATTGCCAGCAGCCAGGCTGGAGAAGTGTATGGTGTTTCCTGAAACACGTAAGAAACAAAGCAACACAGCCTATGGCACTTCCACTTATGGTCCAATAGCTTACGGAAATTAAAATCAAAAACAGACAGCCACCCCAATTTTTGGGATGGCTGTGTTCACAGGAAGCTCGTCTACAGTATCAGGTAAATATCCCAGAAAGCAAAAAATGGATAAAGAAGTTGTGGCACGTACGTGCAATGCAGTATCACTGAGCAATGAAATCTGTGTCATCAGGCCCGTAGCGGCATAGTGAGTGGTTGCAGGTACGGTGATTCTACGTGAACTACGTCACACAGAAAAAGAAACATCATAAGATATCACTAATGCACGGAATGTAAACTTAACTACACATGAACTGAATTACAAAACAGAACAGGGTCTCAAATTTAGAAAAACAACTAGTGCTTGCTTATGGGGAAAGGTGCCTTGGGGTGCTGCATAATACCAGAGACTGAAATTAGCACAGATAACATTCCATAAGCCAAATATATAATAGACAAGACCTACTCCTTGCTCAACGAAATGGACACAACACCACATATTCAACGCCTAGGAATATACCTGACTAGGAAGAATCTTAAAACCCATGGATTTATATGTCTCCGTAAGAGAATCAAGCGTGTGTACAGCGGCATAAACGCAGCAGTGAAAATCCGATAAATCCCATTATCAAAATAAACTTCAAAAACAAAACGCAAAGACAGTGAAATAGAGAGCAATTCTTAAATAATTCACTCAGGGCATGTGATGCAACCGGGATTTAACACATCTACACCCAGAGCTGGTTGAGACATAAGGCTGGACACTTCAGGCTGATAGCATTGGTGAGTTTCGGTGAGCAAATGCAGACCCTTTGAAGTCATACTGCATGGTACCTATTCCACTGGTCCCAACTCTTCAGGTTCAAGGGATTCTTCCTCCAGCTAAAACATGCATGGGAAACCCACAGTATGGTCCACCGTGTGATAGGGAAACGATTTAAAATGCATCTCAGTTTTCGTATCCTGGTCCTCGGGTTCACCATTCCAGATGCTTTACTAACACTCTCCCCGCTTGGAGAGTCAGTGCCTTTAACCTCCTCTTTGACACAGCTTGCAATTTCTGTGCAAGATGAACAGGAATAGGGAGAACCAATGAGAGACTAGCTGTAGGTGTCTGCACGGGCAAATGTAATGCTCATTTCCCACCAGGAAGAGGAATTAACCAAAGGCTCAGCGTGCCCTGCCGGAAACAGATTAGGGCCTGAAGCAATCCTGCGGTTTTGTGCCCAGCTCACAAGAAAGCGAGTTGAAGAAAGGAGCTCAGGGGCACTGTAATTCACAAACCTGCAGAGTTATAAATGACAGCTATCCTCCAAAAATATATTGAAGTAAGCCTGCGAAGGGGACTTGAAAGCGGGGCAGAGTTTCAGGAAAACGATTGCAGGGGGTAGACTGGAATTGCCCTGAAAGCATAGGAAAAGAGGCACAACGTCGACAATGATGCACTTGGCCAAAAAGGGCGTATGCGTTTTTTCCTGAATATATTCAGGAAAAAACGCATATGCACTTTTTGGCCAACCAAGCAAGCCTGTAAAGGAAATCTGCACTACAATGAAGTCTCACTGCCCCCCTGGCAAAAGGGCCATCTGAAAAAAGTGTAAAATCCAGAAAGTTAGGACAGGATATGGAGAACAGGGAGCCTTGTTATGCTGATTGGCAGGATGTAAATTGCCAGCAGCCACCCTGGAGAAGTGTATGGTGTTTCCTGAAACACGTAAGAAACAAAGCAACACAGCCTATGGCACTTCCTCTTATGGTCCTATAGCTTACGGAAATTAAAATCAAAAACAGACAGCCACCCCAATATTTGGGACGGCTGTGTTCACAAGTAGCTCGTCTACAGTATCAGGTAAATATCCCAGAAAGCAAAAAATAGATAAAGAAGTTTTGGCACGTACATACAATACAATATCAATCAGCAATGAAATCTGTGTCATCAGGCCCGTAGCGGCATGGTGAGTGGATGCAGGTACGGTGATTCTACGTGAACTACGTCACACAGAAAAGGAGTCATCATAAGATATCACTAATACACGGAATGTAAACTTGACTACACATGAACTGAATTACAAAACAGAACAGGGTCTCAAATTTAGAAAACCAACTAGTGCTTGCTTATGGGGAAAGGTGCCTTGGGGTGCTGCATAAAACCAGAGACTGAAATTAGCACAGATAACTTTCCATAAGCCAAATATGTAATAGATAAGACCTACTCCTTGCTCCACGAAATGGACCCAACACCACATATTCAACGCCTAGGAATATACCTGACTAGGAAGAATCTTAAAACCCATCGATATATATGTCTCCATAAGAGAATCAAGCGTGTGTACAGCGGCCGAAACGCAGCAGTGAAAATCCGATAAATCCCATTATCAAAATAAATTTCGAAAACAAAACACAAAGACAGTGAAATAGAGAGCAATTCTTAAATAATTCACTCAGGGCATGTGATGCAACCGGGATTGACCACATCTACACCCAGAGCTGGTTGAGACATAAGGCTGGACACTTCAGGCTGATAGCATTGGTGAGGTTCGGTGAGTAAATGCAGACCCTTTGAAGTCATACTGCATGGTACCCATTCCATGGGTTCCAACACTCCAGGTTCAAGGGATTCTTCCTCCAGCTAAAACATGCATGGGAAACCGAGAGTATCGTCCACCGTGTGATTGGGAAACGATTTAAAATGCATCTCAGTTTTCGTATCCTGGTCCTCGGGTTCACCATTCCAGACGCTTTACTAACACTCTCCCCGCTTGGAGAGTCAGTGCCTTTAACCTCCTGTTTAGCACAGTTGCAATTTCTGTGCAAGATTAACAGGAATAAGGAGAACCAATGAGAGACTAGCTGTAAGTGTCTGCACGGGCAAATGTAACGCTCATTTCCCACCAGGAAGAGGAAGTAACCAATGGCTCAGCGTGCCCTCCTGGAAACAGATTAGTGCCTGAAGCAATCCTGCGGTTTTGTGCTCAGCTAACAAGAAAGCGAGTTGAAGAAAGGAGCTCAGGGGCACTGTAATTCACAAACCTGCAGAGTTATAAATGACAGCTCTCTTCCAAAAGTATATTGAAGTAAGCCTGCGAAGGGGACTTGAAAGAGGGGCAGAATTTCAGGAAAACGATTGCAGGGGGTAGACTGGAATTGCCCTGAAAGCATAGGAAAAGAGGCACAACGTCGACAATGATGCACTTGGCCAAAAAGGGCGTATGCGTTTTTTCATGAATATATTCAGGAAAAAACGCATATGCACTTTTTGGCCAACCAAGCAAGCCTGTAAAGGAAATCTGCACTACAATGAAGTCTCACTGCCCCCCTGGCAAAAGGGCCATCTGAAAAAAGTGTAAAATCCAGAAAGGTAGGACAGGATACGGAAAACAGGGAGCCATGTTATGCTGATTGGCAGGATGTAAATTGCCAGCAGGCAACCTGGAGAAGTGTATGGTGTTTCCTGAAAAACGTAAGAAACAAAGCAACACAGCCTATTGCAATTGCACTTATGGTCCTCTTGCTTAGGGAAATTAAAATCAAAAACAGAGATCCACCCCAAAGTTTGGGACGGCTGTGTTCCCAAGAAGCTCGTCTACAGTACCAGGTAAATATCCCAGAAAGCAAAAAATGGATAAAGAAGTTGTGGCACGTACGTGCAATGCTATATCACTCAGCAATGAAATCTGTGTCATCAGGCCCGTAACGGCATATTGAGTGGATGCAGGTACGGTGATTCTACGTGAAATACGTCACACAGAAAAAGAAACATCATAAGATATCTCTAATACACGGAATGTAAACTTGACTACACATGAACTGAATTACAAAACAGAACAGGGTCTCAAATTTACAAAACCAACTAGTGCTAGCTTATGGGGAAAGGTGCCTTGGGGTGCTGCATAAAACCAGAGACTGAAATTAGCACAGATAACATTCCATAAGCCAAATATGTAATAGACAAGACCTACTCCTTGCTCAACGAAATGGACTCAACACAACATATTCAACGCCTAGGAATATACCTGACTAGGAAGAATCTTAAAACCCATGGATTTATATGTCTCCGTAAGAGAATCAAGCGTGTGTACAGCGGCATAAACGCAGCAGTGAAAATCCGATAAATCCCATTATCAAAATAAATTTCAAAAACAAAACACAAAGACAGTGAAATAGAGAGCAATTCTTAAACAATTCACTCAGGGCATGTGATGCAACCGGGATTGACCACATCTACACCCACAGCTGGTTGAGACATAAGGCTGGACACTTCAGGCTGATAGCATTGGTGAGTTTCGGTGAGCAAATGCAGACCCTTTGAAGTCATACTGCATGGTACCCATTCCATGGGTCCCAACTCTCCAGGTTCAACGGATTCTTCCTCCAGCTAAAACATGCATGGGAAACCCAGAGTATCGTCCACCGTGTGATTGGGAAACGATTTAAAATGCATCTCAGTTTTCGTATCCTGGTCCTCGGGTTCACCATTCCAGATGCTTTACTAACACTCTCCCCGCTTGGAGAGTCAGTGCCTTTTACCTCCTGTTTGGCATAGCTTGCAATTTCTGTGCAAGATGAACAGGAATAGGGAGAACCAATGAGAGACTAGCTGTAGGTGTCTGCACGGGCAAATGTAATGCTCATTGCCCACCAGGAAGAGGAATTAAACAAAGGCTCAGTGTGCCCTGCTGGAAACAGATTAGGGCCTGAAGCAATCCTGCGGTTTTGTGCCCAGCTCACAAGAAAGCGAGTTGAAGAAAGGAGCTCAGGGGCACTGTAATTCACAAACCTGCAGAGTTATAAATGACAGTTATTCTCCAAAAATATATTGAAATAAGCCTGCGAAGGGGACTTGAAAGCGGGGCAGAATTTCCGGAAAACGATTGCAGGGGGTAGACTGGAATTGCCCTAAAAGCATAGGAAAAGAGGCACAACGTCGACAATGATGCACTTGGCCAAAAAGGGCGTATGCGTTTTTTCCTGAATATATTCAGGAAAAAATGCATACGCACTTTTTGGCCAACCAAGCAAGCCTGTAAAGGAAATCTGCACTACAATGAAGTCTCACTGCCCCACAGGCAAAAGGGCCATCTGAAAAAAGTGTAAAATCCAGAAAGGTAGGACAGGATATGGAGAACAGGGAGCCTTGTTATGCTGATTGGCAGGAGGTAAATTGCCAGCAGCCAACCTGGAGAATTGTACGGTGTTTCCTGAAACACGTAAGAAACAAAGCAACACAGCCTATGGCACTTCCACTTATGGTCCTATAGCTTACGGAAATTAAAATCAAAAACAGACAGCCACCCCAATATTTGGGACGGCTGTGTTCCCAAGAAGCTCGTCTACAATACCAGGTAAATATCCCAGAAAGCAAAAAATGGATAAAGAAGTTGTTGCACGTACGTGCAATACAATATCACTCAGCAATGAAATCTGTGTCATCAGGCCCGTAGCGGCATAGTGAGTGGATGCAGGTACGGTGATTCTACGTGAAGTACTTCACACAGAAAAAGAAACATCATAAGATATCTCTAATACACGGAATGTAAACTTGACTACACATGAACTGAATTACAAAACAGAACAGGGTCTCAAATTTACAAAACCAACTAGTGCTTGCTTATGGGGAAAGGTGCCTTGGGGTGCTGCATAATACCAGAGACTGAAATTAGCACAGATAACATTCCATAAGCCAAATATGTAATAGACAAGACCTACTCCTTGCTCAACGAAATGGACTCAACACCACATATTCAACGCCTAGGAATATAACTGACTAGGAAGAATCTTAAAACCCATGGACTTATATGTCTCTGTAAGAGAATCAAGCGTGTGTACAGCGGCATAAACGCAGCAGTGAAAATCCGATAAATGCCATTATCAAAATAAATTTCAAAAACAGAACACAAAGATAGTGAAATAGAGAGCAATTCTTAAATAATTCACTCAGGGCATGTGATGCAACCGGGATTTAACACATCTACAACCAGAGCTGGTTGAGACATAAGGCTGGACACTTCAGGCTGATAGCATTGGTGAGTTTCGGTGAGCAAATGCAGACCCTTTGAAGTCATTCTGCATGGTACCCATTCCATGGGTCCCAACTCTCCAGGTTCAAGGGATTCTTCCTCCAGCTAAAACATGCATGGGAAACCCAGAGTATCGTCCACCGTGTGATTGGGAAACGATTTAAAATGCATCTCAGTTTTCGTATCCTGTTCCTCGGGTTCACCATTCCAGACGCTTTACTAACATTCTCCCCGCTTGGAGAGTCAGTGCCTTTAACCTCCTGTTTGGCACAGCTTGCAATTTCTGTGCAAGATGAACAGGAATAGGGAGAACCAATGAGAGACTAGTTGTAGGTGTCTGCATGGGCAAATGTAACGCTCATTGCCCACCAGGAAGAGGAATTAAACAAAGGCTCAGTGTGCCCTGCTGGAAACAGATTAGGGCCTGAAGCAATGCTGCGGTTTTGTGCCCAGCTCACAAGAATGCGAGTTGAAGAAAGGAGCTCAGGGGCACTGTAATTCACAAACCTGCAGAGTTATAAATGACAGCTATCCTCCAAATATACTGAAGTAAGCCTGCAAAGGGGACTTGAAAGCGGGGCAGAATTGCAGGAAAACGATTGCAGGGGGTAGACTGGAATTGCCGTGAAAGCATAGGAAAAGAGACAGAACGTCGACAATGATGCACTTGGCCAAAAAGGGCGTATGCGTTTTTTCCTGAATATAATCAGGAAAAAAAGCATACGCCCTTTTTGGCCAACCAAGCAAGCCTGTAAAGGAAATCTGCACTACAATGAAGTCTCACTGCCCCCCGGGCAAAAGGGCCATCTGAAAATAGTGTAAAATCCAGAAAGTAAGACAGGATATGGAGAACAGGGAGCCTTGTTATGCTGATTGGCATGATGTAAATTGCCAACAGCCACCCTGGAGAAGTGTATGGTGTTTCCTGAAACACGTAAGAAATAAAGCAACACAGCCTATGGCAATATCACTTATGGTCCTATTCCTTAGGGAAATTAAAATCAAAAACAGAGAGCCACCCCAATATTTGGGACAGCTGTGTTCACAAGAAGCTCGTCTACAGTATCAGGTAAATATCTCAGAAAGCAAAAAATGGATAAAGAAGTTGTGGCACGTACGTGCAATGCAGTATCACTCAGCAATGAAATCTGTGTCATCAGGCCAGTAGCGGCATAGTGAGTGGATGCAGGTATGGTGATTCTACGTGAACTACGTCACACAGAAAAAGAAACATCATAAGATATCACTAATACAAGGAATGTAAACTTCACTACACATGAACTGAATTACAAAACAGAACAGGGTCTCAAATTTAGAAAACCAACTAGTGCTTGCTGATGGGGAAAGGTGCCTTGGGGTGCTGCATAAAACCAGAGACTGAAATTAGCACAGATAACATTCCATAAGCCAAATATATAATAGACAAAACCTACCCCTTGCTCAACGAAATGGACTCAACACCACATATTCAACGCCTAGGAATATACCTTACTAGGAAGAATCTTAAAACCCATGGATATATATGTCTCCGTAAGAGCATCAAGCGTGTGTACAGCGGCCGAAACGCAGCAGTGAAAATCCGATAAATCCCATTATCAAAATAAATTTTGAAAACAAAAGACAAAGACAATGAAATAGAGAGCAATTCTTAAATAATTCACTCAGGGCATGTGATGCAACCGGGATTGACCACATCTACACCCAGAGCTGGTTGAGACATAAGGCTGGACACTTCAGGCTGATAGCATTGGTGAGTTTCGGTGAGCAAATGCAGACTCTATGAAGTCATACTGCATGGTACCTATTCCATGGGTCCCAACACTTCAGGTTCAAGGGATTCTTCCTCCAGCTAAAACATGCATGGGAAACCCACAGTATGGTCCACCGTGTGATTGGGAAACGATTTAAAATGCATCTCAGTTTTCGTATCCTGGTCCTCGGGTTCACCATTCCAGATGCTTTACTAACAATCTCCCTGCTTGGAGAGTCAGTGCCTTTAACCTCCTGTTTGGCACAGCTTGCAATTTCTGTGCAAGATGAACAGGAATAGGGAGAACCAATGAGAGACTAGCTGTAGGTCTCTGCACGGGCAAATGTAACGCTCATTTCCCACCAGGAAGAGGAATTAACCAAAGGCTCAGCATGCCCTGCCGGAAACAGATTAGGGCCTGAAGCAATCCTGCGGTTTTGTGCCCAGCTCACAAGAAAGCGAGTTGAAGAAAGGAGCTCAGGTGCACTGTAATTCACAAACCTGCAGAGTTATAAATGACAGCTATCCTCCAAAAATGTATTGAAGTAAGCCTGTGAAGGGGACTTGAAAGCGGGGCAGAATTTCAGGAAAACGATTGCAGGGGGTAGACTGGAATTGCCCTGAAAGCATAGGAAAAGAGGCAGAACGTCGACAATGATGCACTTGGCCAAAAAGGGCGTATGCGTTTTTTCCTGAATATATTCAGGAAAAAACGCATACGCCCTTTTTGGCCAACCAAGCAAGACTGTAAAGGAAATCTGCACTACAATGAAGTCTCAGTGCCCCCCGGGCAAAAGGGCCATCTGAAAAAAGTGTAAAATCCAGAAAGTTACGACAGGATATGGAGAACAGGGAGCCTTGTTATGCTGATTGGCAGGATGTAAATTGCCAGCAGCCACCCTGGAGAAGTGTATGGTGTTTCCTGAAACACGTAAGAAACAAAGCAACACAGCCTATGGCACTTCCACTTATGGTCCTATAGCTTACGGAAATTAAAATCAAAAACAGACAGCCACCCCAATATTTGGGACGGAGGTGTTCACAAGAAGCTCGTCTACAGTATCAGGTAAATATCCCAGAAAGCAAAAAATGGATAAAGAAGTTGTGGCACATACGTACAATGCAATATCACTCAGCAATGAAATCTGTGTCATCAGGCCCGTAGCGGCATAGTGAGTGGATGCAGGTACGGTGATTCTACGTGAACTACGTCACACAGAAAAAGAAACATCATAAGATATCACTAATACACGGAATGTAAACTTGACTACACATGAACTGAATTACAAAACAGAACAGGGTCTCAAATTTAGAAAACCAACTAGTGCTTGCTTATGGGAAAAGGTGCCTTGGGGTGCTGCATAAAACGAGAGACTGAAATTAGCACAGATAACTTTCCATAAGCCAAATATGTAATAGACAAGACCTACTCCTTGCTCAACGAAATGGACCCAACACCACATATTCAACGCCTAGGAATATACCTGACTAGGAAGAAACTTAAAACCCATGGATATATATGTCTCCGTAAGAGAGTCAAGCGTGTGTACAGCGGCTAAAACGCAACAGTGAAAATCCGATAAATCCCATTATCAAAATAAATTTCGAAAACAAAACACAAAGACAGTGAAATAGAGAGCAATTCTTAAATAATTCACTCAGGGCATGTGATGAAACCGGGATTGACCACATCTACACCCAGA
Source organism: Phocoena phocoena (assembly GCF_963924675.1). NCBI lineage: Eukaryota > Metazoa > Chordata > Mammalia > Artiodactyla > Phocoenidae > Phocoena > Phocoena phocoena. The sequence goes on from NW_027077445.1 coordinate 1,113,121, forward strand.
GCTGGTTGAGACATAAGGCTGGACACTTCAGGCTGATAGCATAGGTGAGTTTCGGTGAGCAAATGCAGACCCTTTGAAGTCATACTGCATGGTACCTATTCCATGGGTCCCAACTCTTCAGGTTCAAGGGATTCTTCCTCCAGCTAAAATATGCATGGGAAACCCACACTATCGTCCACCGTGTGATTGGGAAACGATTTAAAATGCATCTCAATTTTCGTATCCTGGTCCTCGGGTTCACCATTCCAGATGCTTTACTAACACTCTCCATGCTTGGAGAGTCAGTGCCTTTAACCTCCTGTTTGGCACAGCTTGCCATTTCTGTGCAAGATGAACAGGAATAGGGAGAACCAATGAGAGACTAGCTGTAGGTGTCTGCACGGGCAAATGTAACGCTAATTGCCCACCAGGAAGAGGAATTAAACAAAGGCTCAGCGTGCCCTGCTGAAAACAGATTAGGGCCTGAAGCAATCCTGCGGTTTTGTGCCCAGCTCACAAGAAAGCGAGTTGAAGAAAGGAGCTCAGGGGCACTGTAATTCACAAACCTGCAGAGTTATAAATGACAGCTATCCTCCAAAAATATATTGAAGTAAGCCTGCGAAGGGGACTTGAAAGCGGGGCAGAATTTCAGGAAAACGATTGCAGGGGGTAGACTGGAATTGCCCTGAAAGCATAGGAAAAGAGGCAGAACGTCGACAATGATGCACTTGGCCAAAAAGGGCGTATGCGTTTTTTCCTGAATATATTCAGGAAAAAACGCATACGCCCTTTTTGGCCAACCAAGCAAGCCTGTAAAAGAAATCTGCACTACAATGAAGTCTCACTGCCCCCCGGGCAAAAGGGCCATCTGAAAAAAGTGTAAAATCCAGAAAGGTAGGACAGGATATGGAGAACAGGGAGCCTTGTTATGCTGATTGGCAGGATGTAAATTGCCAGCAGCCACCCTGGAGAAGTGTATGGTGTGTCCTAAAACACGTAAGAAACAAAGCAACACAGCCTATGGCACTTCCACTTATGGTCTTATAGCTTACGGAAATTAAAATCAAAAACAGACAGCCACCCCAATATTTGGGACGGCTGTGTTCACAAGAAGCTCGTCTACAGTATCAGGTAAATATCCCAGAAAGCAAAAAATGGATAAAGAAGTTGTGGCACGTACGTACAATGCAATATCACTCAGCAATGAAATCTGTGTCATCAGGCCCATAGCGGCATAGTGAGTGGATGCAGGTACGGTGATTCTACGTGAACTACGTCACACAGAAAAAGAAACATCATAAGATATCACTAATACACGGAATGTAAACTTGACTACACATGAACTGAATTACAAAACAGAACAGGGTCTCAAATTTAGAAAACCAACTAGTGCTTGCTTATGGGGAAAGGTGCCTTGGGTTGCTGCATAAAACCAGAGACTGAAATTAGCACAGATAACTTTCTATAAGCCAAATATGTAATACACAAGACCTACTCCTTGTTCAACGAAATGGACCCAACACCACATATTCAACGCCTAGGAATATACCTGACTAGGAAGAATCTTAAAACCCATGGATATATATGTCTCCGTAAGAGAATCAAGCGTGTGAACAGCGACATAAACGCAGCTGTGAAAATCCGATAAATCCCATTATTCAAATAAATTTCAAAAACAAAACACAAAGACAGTGAAATAGAGAGCAATTCTTAAATAATTCACTCAGGGCATGTGATGCAACCGGGATTTAACACATCTACACACAGAGCTGGTTGAGACATAAGGCTGGACACTTCAGGCAGATAGCATTGGTGAGTTTCGGTGAGCAAATGCAGACACTTTGAAGTCATACTGCATGGTACCCATTCCATGGGTCCTAACTCTCCAGGTTCAAGGGATTCTTCCTCCAGCTAAAACATGCATGGGAAACCCAGAGTATTGTCCACCGTGTGATTGGGAAACGATTTAAAATACATCTCAGTTTTCGTATCCTGGTCCTTGGGTTCACCATTCCAGATGCTTTACTAACACTCTCCCTGCTTGGAGAGTCAGTGCCTTTAAACTCCTGTTTGGCACAGCTTGCAATTTCTGTGCAAGATGAACAGGAATAGGGAGAACCAATGAGAGACTAGCTGTAGGTGTCTGCACGGGCAAATGTAACGCTCATTGCCGACCAGGAAGAGGAATTAAACAAAGGCTCAGCGTGCCATGCTGAAAACAGATTAGGGCCTGAAGCAATCCTGCGGTTTTGTTCCCAGCTCAGAAGAAAGCGAGTTGAAGAAAGTAGCTCAGGGGCACTGTAATTCACAAACCTGCAGAGTTATAAATGACAGCTATCCTCCAAAAATATATTGAAGTAAGCCTGCGAAGGGGACTTGAAAGCGGGGCAGAATTTCAGGAAAACGATTGCAGGGTGTAGACAGCAATTGCCCTGAAAGCATAGGAAAAGAGGCACAAGGTCGACAATGATGCACTTGGCCTAAAAGGGCGTATGCATTTTTTCCTAAATATATTCAGGAAAAAACGCATACGCCCTTTTTGGCCAACCAAGCAAGCCTGTAAAGAAAATCTGCACTACAATGAAATCTCACTGCCCCCCTGGGCAAAAGGGCCATCTGAAAAAAGTGTAAAATCCAGAAAGGTAGGACAGGATATGGAGAACAGGGAGCCTTGTCATACTGATTGGCAGGATGTAAATTGCCAGCAGCCACCCTGGAGAAGTGTATGGTGTTTCCTGAAACACGTAAGGAACAAAGCAACACAGCTTATGGCACTTCCACTTATGGTCCTATAGCTTACGGAAATTAAAGTCAAAAACAGACAGCCACCCCAATATTTGGGACGGCTGTGTTCACAAGAAGCTCGTCTACAGTATCAGGTAAATATCCCAGAAAGCAAAAAATGGATAAAGAAGTTGTGGCACGTACGTACAATGCAATATCACTCAGCAATGAAATCTGTGTCATCAGGCCTGTAGCGGCATAGTGAGTGGATGCAGGTACGGTGATTCTACGTGAACTACGTCACACAGAAAAAGAAACATCATAAGATATCACTGATACACGGAATGTAAACTTGACTACACATGAACTGAATTACAAAACAGAACAGGGTCTCAAATTTAGAAAACCAACTAGTGCATGCTGATGGCGAAAGGTGCCTTGGGGTGTTCCATAAAACCAGAGACTGAAATTAGCACAGATAACTTTCCATAAGCCAAATATGTAATAGACAAGACCTACTCCTTGCTCAACGAAATGGACCCAACACCACATATTCAACGCCTAGGAATATACCTGACTAGGAAGAATCTTAAAACCCATGGATATATATGTCTCCGTAAGAGAAGCAAGCGTGTGTACAGCGGCCGAAACACAGCAGTGAAAATCCGATAAATCCCGTTATCAAAATAAATTTCGAAAACAAAACACAAAGACAGTGAAATAGAGAGCAATTCTTAAATAATTCACTCAGGGCATGTGATGCAACCGGGATTGACCGCATCTACAACCAGAGCTGGTTGAGATATAAGGCTGGACACTTCAGGCTGATAGCATTGGTGAGTTTCGGTGAGCAAATGCAGACCCTTTGAAGTCATACTGCATGGTACCCATTCCATGGGTCCCAACTCTCCAGGTTCAAGGGATTCTTCCTCCAGCTAAAACATGCATGGGAAACCCAGAGTATCGTCCACCGTGTGATTGGGAAACGATTTAAAATGCATCTCAGTTTTCGTATCCTGGTCCTCGGGTTCACCATTCCAGATGCTTTACTAACACTCTCCCATCTTGGAGAGTCAGTGCCTTTAACCTCCTGTTTGGCACAGCTGGCAATTTCTGTGCAAGATGAACAGGAATAGGGAGAACCAATGAGAGACTAGCTGTAGGTGTCTGCACGGGCAAATGTAACGCTCATTGCCCACCAGGAAGAGGTATTAAACAAAGGCTCAGCGTGCCCAGCCGGAAACAGATTAGGGCCTGAAGCAATCCTGCGGTTTTCTCCCCAGCTCACAAGAAAGCGAGTTGAAGAAAGGAGCTCAGGGGCACTGTAATTCACAAACCTGCAGAGTTATAAATGACAGCTATCCTCCAAAAATATATTGAAGTAAGCCTGCAAAGGGGACTTGAAAGCGGGGCAGAATTTCAGGAAAAGGATTGCAGGGGGTAGACTGGAATTGCCCTGAAAGCATAGGAAAAGAGGCACAACGTCGACAACGATGCACTTGGCCGAAAGGGCGTATGCGTTTTTTCCTGAATATATTCAGGAAAAAACGCATACGCCCTTTTTGGCCAACCAAGCAAGCCTGTAAAGGAAATCTGCACTACAATGAAGTCTCACTGCCCCCCGGGCAAAAGGGCCATCTGAAAAAAGTGTAAAATCCAGAAAGGTAGGACAGGATATAGAGAACAGGGAGAATTGTTATGCTGAATGACAGGATGTAAATTGCCAGAAGCCACCCTGGAGAAGTATATGGTGTTTCCTGAAACACGTAAGAAATAAAGCAACACAGCCTATGGCAATTGCACTTATGGTCCTATTCCTTAGGGAAATTAAAATCAAAAACAGAGAGCCACCCGAAAATTTGGTACGACTGTGTTCCCAAGAAGTTCGTCTACAGTACCAGGTAAATATCCAAGAAAGCAAAAAATGGATAAATAAGTTGTGGCACGTACGTGCAATGCACTATCACTCAGCAATGAAATCTGTGTCATCAGCCCCGTAGCAGCATAGTGAGTGGATGCAGGTACGGTGATTCTACGTGAACTATGTCACACAGAAAAAGAAACATCATAAGATATCACTAATACACGGAGTGTAAACTTGACTACACATGAACTGAATTACAAAACAGAACAGGGTCTCAAATTTAGAAAACCAACTAGTGCTTGCTTATGGGGAAAGGTGACATGGTGTGCTGCATAAAACCAGAGACTGAAATTAGCACAGATAACATTCCATAAGCCAAATATGTAATAGACAAAACCTACTCCTTGCTCAACGAAATGGACTCAACACCACATATTCAACGCCTAGGAATATACCTGACTAGGAAGAATCTTAAAACCCATGGATATACATGTCTCCGTAAGAGAATCAAGCGTGTGTACAGCGGCCGAAACGCAGCAGTGAAAATCCGATAAATCCCATTATCAAAATAAATTTTGAAAACAAAACACAAAGACCGTGAAATAGAGCGCAATTCTTAAATAATTCACTCAGGGCATGTGATGCAACTGGGATTGACCACATCTACACCCAGAGCTGGTTGAGGCATTAGGCTGGACACTTCAGGCTGATAGTATTGGTGAGTTTCGCTGAGCAAATGCAGACCCTTTGAAGTCATACTGCATGGTACGTATTCCATGGGTCCCAACTCTTCAGGTTCAAGGGATTCTTCCTCCAGCTAAAACATGCATGGGAAACCCAGAATATCGTCCACCGTGTGATTGGGAAACGATTTAAAATGCATCTCAGTTTTCGTATCCTGGTCCTCGGGTTCACCATTCCAGATGCTTTACTAACACTCTCCCTGCTTGGAGAGTCAGTGCCTTTAACCTCCTGTTTGGCACAGCTTGCAATTTCTGTGCAAGATGAACAGGAATAGGGAGAACCAATGAGAGACTAGCTGTAGGTGTTTGCACGGGCAAATGTAACGCTCATTGCCGACCAGGAAGAGGAATTAAACAAAGGCTCAGTGTGCCCTGCCGGAAACAGATTACGGCCTGAAGCAATCCTGCGGTTTTGTGCCCAGCTCACAAGAAATCGAGTTGAAGAAAGGAGCTCAGGGGCACTGTAATTCACAAACCTGCGGAGTTATAAATGACAACTATCCTCCAAAAATATATTGAAGTAAGCCTGCGAAGGGGACTTGAAAGCGGGGCAGAATTTCAGGAAAACGATTGCAGGGGGTAGACTGGAATTGCCCTGAAAGCATAGGAAAAGAGGCAGAACGTCGACAATGATGCACTTGGCCAAAAAGGGCGTATGCGTTTTTTCCTGAATATATTCAGGAAAAAACGCATACGCCCTTTTTGGCCAACCAAGCAAGCCTGTAAAGGAAATCTGCACTACAATGAAGTCTCACTGCCCCCCGGGCAAAAGGGCCATCTGAAAAAAGTGTAAAATCCAGAAATGTAGGACAGGATATGGAGAACAGGGAGCCTTGTTATGCTGATTGGCAGGATGTAAATTGCCAGCAGCCACCCTGGAGAAGTGTATGGTGTTTCCTGCAACACGTAAGTAACAAAGCAACACAGCCTATGGCACTTCCACTTATGGTCCTATAGCTTACGGAAATTAAAATCAAAAACAGACAGCCACCCCAATATTTGGGACGGCTGTGTTCACAAGAAGCTCGTCTACAGTATCAGGTAAATATCCCAGAAAGCAAAAAATGGATAAAGAAGTTGTGGCACGTACGTGCAATGCAGTATCACTCAGCAATTAAATCTGTGTCATCAGGCCCGTAGCGGCATAGTGAGTGGATGCAGGTACGTTGATTCTACGTGAACTACGTCACACAGAAAAAGAAAGATCATAAGGTATCACTAATACACGGAATTTAAACTTGACTAAACATGAACTGAATTACAAAACAGAACAGGGACTCAAATTTAGAAAACCAACTTGTGCTTGCTTATGGGGAAAGGTGCGTTGGGGTGCTGCATAAAACCAGAGACTGAAATTAGCACAGATAACATTCCATAAGCCAAATATGTAATAGACAAGACCTACTCCTTGCTCAACGAAATGGACTCAACACCACATATTCAACGCCTAGGAATATACCTGACAAGGAAGAATCTTAAAACCCATGGATATATATGTCTCCGTAAGAGAATTAAGCGTGTGTACAGCGGCCGAAACGCAGCAGTGAAAATCCGATAAATCCCATTATCAAAATAAATTTCGAAAACAAAACACAAAGACAGTGAAATAGAGAGCAATTCTTAAATAATTCACTCAGGGCATGTGATGCAACCGGGATTGACCACATCTACACCCAGAGCTGGTTGAGACATAAGGCTGGACACTTCAGGCTGATAGCATTGGTGAGTTTCGGTGAGCAAATGCAGACCCTTTGAAGTCATACTGCATAGTACCCATTCCATGGGTCCCAACTCTCCAGGTTCAAGGGATTCTTCCTCCAGCTAAAACATGCATGGGAATCCCAGAGTATAGTCCACCGTGTGATTGGGAAACGATTTAAAATACATCTCAGTTTTCGTATCCTGGTCCTTGGGTTCATCATTCCAGATGCTTTACTAACACTCTCCCTGCTTGGAGAGTCAGTGCCTTTAACCTCCTGTTTGGCACAGCTTGCAATTTCTGTGCAAGAGGAACAGGAATAGGGAGAACCGATGAGAGACTAGCTGTAGGTGTCTTCACGGGAAAATGTAACGCTCATTGCCGACCAGGAAGAGGAATTAAACAAAGGCTCAGTGTGCCCTGCCGGAAACAGATTAGGGCCTGAAGCAATCCTGCGGTTTTGTGCCCAGCTCACAAGAATGCAAGTTGAAGAAAGGAGTTCAGGGGCACTGTAATTCACAAACCTGCAGAGTTATAAATGACAGCTATCCTCCAAAAATATATTGAAGTAAGCCTGCGAAGGGGACTAGAAAGCGGGGCAGAGTTTCAGGAAAACCATTGCAGGGGGTAGACTGGAATTGCCCTGAAAGCATAGGAAAAGAGGCACAACGTCGACACTGATGCACTTGGCCAAAAAGTGCATATGCGTTTTTTCCTGAATATATTCAGGAAAAAACGCATACGCCCTTTTTGGCCAACCAAGCAAGCTTGTAAAGGAAATCTGCACTACAATGAAGTCTCACTGCCCCCCGGGCAAAAGGGATATCTGAAAAAGGTGTAAAATCCAGAAAGGTAGGACAGGATATGGAGAACAGGGAGCCTTGTTATGCTGATTGGCAGGATGTCAATTGCCAGCAGCCACCATGGAGAAATGCATGGTGTTTCCTGAAACACGTAAGAAATAAAGCAACACAGCCTATGGCAATTGCACTTATGGTCTTATTCCTTTGGGAAATTAAAATCAAAAACAGAGAGCCACCCCAAACTTTGGGACGGCTGTCTTCCCAAGAAGCTCGTCTACAGTACCAGGGAAATATCCCAGAAAGCAAAAAATGGATAAAGAAGTTGTGGCACGTACGTGCAATGCAGTATCACTCAGCAATGAAATCTGTGTCTTCAGGCCCGTAGCGGCATAGTGAGTGGATGCAGGTACGGTGATTCTACGTGAACTACGTCACACAGAAAAAGAAACATCATAAGATATCACTAATACACGGAATGTAAACTTGACTACACATGAACTGAATTACAAAACAGAACAGGGTCTCACATTTAGAAAACCAACTAGTGCTTGCTTATGGGGAAAGGTGCGTTGGGGTGCTGCATAAAACCAGAGACTGAAATTAGCACAGATAACTTTCCATAAGCCAAATATGTAATAGACAAGACCTACTCCTTGCTCAACGAAATGGACCCAACACCACATATTCAACGCCTAGGAATATACCTGACTAGGAAGAAACTTAAAACCCATGGATATATATGTCTCCGTAAGAGAATCAAGCGTGTGTACAGAGGCCGAAACGCAGCAGTGAAAATCCGATAAATCCCATTATCAAAATAAATTTCGAAAACAAATCACAAAGACAGTGAAATAGAGAGCAATTCTTAAATAATTCACTCAGGGCATGTGATGCAACGGGGATTGACCACATCTACACCCAGAGCTCGTTGAGACATAAGGCTGGACACTTCAGGCTGATAGCATTGGTGAGTTTCGGTGAGCAAATGCAGACCCTTTGAAGTCAAACCGCATGGTACCCATTCCATGGGTCCCAACTCTCCAGGTTCAAGGGATTCTTCCTTCAGCGAAAACATGCAGGGGAAACACAGAGTATGGTACACCGTGAGATTGGGAAACGATTTAAAATGGATCTCAGTTTTCGTATCCTTGTCCTCGGGTTCACCATTCCAGACGCATTACTAACACTCTCCCCGCTTGGAGAGTTAGTGCCTTTAAACTCCTGTTTGGCACAGCTTGCAATTTCTGTGCAAGATGAACAGGAATAGGGAGAACCAATGAGAGACTAGCTGTAGGTGTCTGCACGGGCAAATGTAACTCTCATTGCCGAACAGGAAGAGGAATTAAACAAAGGCTCAGCGTGCCCTGCCGGAAACAGATTAGGGCCTGAAGCAATCCTGCGGTTTTGTGCCCAGCTCACAAGAAAGCGAGGTGAAGAAAGGAGCTCAGGGGCACTGTAATTCACAAACCTGCAGAGTTACAAAAGACAGCTATCCTCCAAAAATATATTGAAGTAAGCCTGCGAAGGGGACTTGAAAGCGGGGCAGAATTTCAGGATATCGATTGCAGGGGGTAGACTGGAATTGCCCTGAAAGCATAGGAAAAGAGGCAGAACGTCGACAATGATGCACTTGGCCAAAAAGGGCGTATGCGTTTTTTCCTGAATATATTCAGGAAAAAACGCATATGCCATTTTTGGCCAAACAAGCAAGCCTGTAAAGGAAATCTGCACTACAATGAAGTCTCACTGCCCCCCGCGCAAAAGGGCCATCTGAAAAAAGTGTAAAATCCAGAAAGTTAGGACAGGATATGGAGAACAGGGAGCCTTGTTATGCTGATTGGCAGGATGTAAATTGCCAACAGCCACCCTGGAGAAGTGTATGGTGTTTCCTGAAACACATAAGAAACAAAGCAACACAGCCTATGGCACTTCCTCTTATGGTCCTATAGCTTACGGAAATTAAAATCAAAAACAGACAGCCACCCCAATATTTGGGACGGCTGTGTTCACAAGAAGCTCGTCTACAGTATCAGGTAAATATCCCAGAAAGCAAAAAATGGATAAAGAAGTTGTGGCACGTACGTACAATGCAATATCACTCAGCAATGAAATCTGTGTCATCAGGCCCATAGCAGCATAGTGAGTGGATGCAGGTACGGTGATTCTACGTGAACTACGTCACACAGAAAAAGAAATATCATAAGATATCACTAATACACGGAATGTAAACTTGACTACACATGAACTGAATTACAAAACAGAACAGGGTCTCAAATTTAGAAAACCAACTAGTGCTTGCTTATGGGGAAAGGTGCCTTGGGGTGCTGCATAAAACCAGAGACTGAAATTAGCACAGATAACTTTCCATAAGCCATATATGTAACAGACAAGACCTACTCCTTGCTCAACGAAATGGACCCAACACCACATATTCAACGCCTAGGAATATACCTGACTAGGAAGAATCTTAAAACCCATGGATATATATGTCTCCATAAGAGCATCAAGCGTGTGTACAGCGGCCGAAACGCAGCAGTGAAAATCCGATAAATCCCATTATCAAAATAAATTTCGAAAACAAAACACAAAGACAGTGAAATAGAGAGCAATTCTTAAATAATTCACTCAGGGCATGTGATGCAACCGGGATTGACCACATCTACACCCAGAGCTGGTTGAGACATAAGGCTGCACACTTCAGGCTGATAGCATTGGTGAGTTTCGGTGAGCAAATGCAGACCCTTTGAAGTCATACTGCATGGTACCCATTCCATGGGTCCCAACTCTCCAGTTTCAAGGGATTCTTCCTCCAGCTAAACCATGCATGGGAAACCCAGAGTATCGTCCACCATGTGATTGGGAAACGATTTAAAATGCATCTCAGTTTTCGTATCCTGGTCCTCGGGTTCACCATTCCAGATGCTTTACTAACACTCTCCCCGCTTGGAGAGTCAGTGCCTTTAACCTCCTCTTTGGCACAGCTTGCAATTTCTGTGCAAGATGAACAGGAATAGGGAGAACAAATGAGAGACTAGCTGTAGGTGTCTGCACGGGCAAATGTAACGCTCATTTCCCACCAGGAATAGGAATTAACCAAAGGCTCAGTATGCCCTGCCGGAAAAAGATTAGGGCCTGAAGCAATCCTGTGGTTTTGTGCCCAGCTCACAAGAAAGCGAGTTGAAGAAAGGAGCTCAGGGGCACTGTAATTCAAAAACCTGCAGAGTTATAAATGACAGCTATCCTCCAAAAATATATTGAAGTAAGCCTGCGAAGGGGACTTGAAAGCGGGGCAGAATTTCAGGAAAACGATTGCAGGGGGTAGACTGGAATTGCCCTGAAAGCATAGGAAAAGAGGCACAACGTCGACAATGATGCACTTGGCCAAAAAGTGCGTATGCGGTTTTTCCTGAATATATTCAGGAAAAAACGCATACGCACTTTTTGGCCAACCAAGCAAGCCTGTAAAGGAAATCTGCACTAAAATGAAGTCTAACTGCCCCCTGGGCAAAAGGGCCATCTGAAAAAAGTGTAAAATCCAGAAAGGTAGGACAGGATATGGAGAACAGGGAGCCTTGTTATGCTGATTGGCCGGATGTAAATTGCCAACAGCCACCCTGGAGAAGTGTATGGTGTTTCCTGAAACACGTAAGAAACAAAGCAACACAGCCTATGGCACTTCCACTTATGGTCCTATAGCTTACGGAAATTAAAATCAAAAACAGACAGCCACCCCAATATTTGGGACGGCTGTGTTCACAAGAAGCTCGTCTACAGTATCAGGTAAATATCCCAGAACGCAAAAAATGGATAAAGAAATTGTGGCACGTACGTACAATGCAATATCACTCAGCAATGAAATCTGTGTCATCAGGCCCGTAGCGGCATAGTGAGTGGATGCAGGTACGGTGATTCTACGTGAACTACGTCACACAGAAAAAGAAACATCATAAGATATCACTAATACACGGAATGTAAACTTGACTACACATGAACTGAATTACAAAACAGAACAGGGTCTCAAATTTAGAAAACCAACTAGTGCTTGCTTATGGGGAAAGGTGCGTTGGGGTGCTGCATAAAACCAGAGACTGAAATTAGCACAGATAACTTTCCATAAGCCAAATATGTAATACACAAGACCTACTCCTTGCTCAACGAAATGGACCCAACACCATATATTCAACGCCTAGGAATATACCTGACTAGGAAGAATCTTAAAACCCATGCATATATATGTTTCTGTAAGAGAATCAAACCTGTGTACAGCGGCCGAAACGCAGCAGTGAAAATCCGATAAATCCCATTATCAAAATAAATTTCGAAAACAAAACACAAAGACAGTGAAATAGAGAGCAATTCTTAAATAATTCACTCAGGGCATGTGATGCAACCGGGATTGACCACATCTACACCCAGAGCTGGTTGAGACATAAGCCTGGACACTTCAGGCTGATAGCATTGGTGAGTTTCGGTGAGCAAATGCAGACCCTTTGAAGTCATACTGCATGGTACCTATTCCATGGGTCCCAACCCTTCAGGTCAAGGGATTCTTCCTCCAGCTAAAACATGCATGGGAAACCCACAGTATGGTACACCGTGTGATTGGGAAACGATTTAAAATGCATCTCAGTTTTCATATCCTGGTCCTCGGGTTCACCATTCCAGATGCTTTACTAACACTCTCCCTGCTTGGAGAGTCAGTGCCTTTAACCTCCTGTTTGGCACAGCTTGCAGTTTCTGTGCAAGTTGAACAGGAATAGGGAGAAGCAATGAGAGACTAGCTGTAGGTGTCTGCACGGGCAAATGTAACACTCATTTCCCACCAGGAAGAGGAATTAACCAAAGGCTCAGCATGCCCTGCCGGAAACAGATTAGGGCCTGAAGCAATCCTGCGGTTTTGTGCCCAGCTCACAAGAAAGCGAGTTGAAGAAAGGAGCTCAGGGGCACTGTAATTCACAAACCTGCAGAGTTATAAATGACAGCTATCTTCCAAAAGTATATTGAAGTAAGCCTGCGAAGGGGACTTGAAAACGGGGCAGAATTTCAGGAAAACGATTGCAGGGGGTACACTGGAATTGCCCTGAAAGCATAGGAAAAGAGCCACAACGTCGACAATGATGCACTTGGCCAAAAATGGCGTATGCGTTTTTTCCTGAATATATTCAGGAAAAAACGAATATGCCCTTTTTGGCCAACCAAGCAAGCCTGTAAAGGAAATCTGCACTACAATGAAATCTCACTGCCCCCCGGGCAAAAGGGCCATCTGAAAAAAGTGTAAAATCCAGAAAGGTAGGACAGGATATGGAGAACAGGGAGACTTTTTATGCTGATTGGCAGGATGTAAATTGCCAGCAGCCACCCTGGAGAAGTGTATGGTGTTTCCTGAAACACGTAAGAAACAAAGCAACACAGCCTATGGCACTTCCACTTATGGTCCTATAGCTTACGGAAATTAAAATCAAAAACAGACAGCCACCCCAATATTTGGGACGGCTGTGTTCACAAGAAGCTAGTCTACAGTACCAGGTATATATCCCAGAAAGCAAAAATGGATAAAGAAGTTGTGGCACGTACGTTCAATGCAATATCACTCAGCAATGAAATCTGTGTCATAATGCCGGTAGCGGCATAGTGAGTGGATGCAGGTACGGTGATTCTACGTGAACTACGTCACACAGAAAAAGAAACATCATAAGGTATCACTAATACACGGAATGTAAACTTGACTACACATGAACTGAATTACAAAACAGAACAGGGTCTCAAATTTAGAAAACCAACTAGTGCTTGCTTATGGGGAAAGGTGCCTTGGGGTGCTGCATAAAACCAGAGACTGAAATTAGCACAGATAACTTTCCATAAGCCAAATATGTAATAGACAAGACCTAGTCTTTTCTCAACGAAATGGACCCAACACCACATATTCAACGCCTAGGAATATACCTGACTAGGAAGAATCTTAAAACCCATGGATATATATGTCTCCGTAAGAGAATCAAGCGTGTGTACAGCGGCCGAAACGCAGCAGTGAAAATCCGATAAATCCCATTATCAAAATAAATTTTAAAAACAAAACACAAAGACAGTGAAATAGAGAGCAATTCTTAAATAATTCACTCAGGGCATGTGATGCAACCGGGATTGACCACATCTACACCCAGAGCTGGTTCAGACATAAGGCTGGACAGTTTAGGCTGATAGCATTGGTGAGTTTCGGTGAGCAAATGCAGACCCTTTGAAGTCATACTGCATGGTACCCATTCCATGGGTCCCAACTCTCCAGGTTCAAGGGATTCTTCCTTCAGCTAAAACATGCATGGGAAACACAGAATATGGTACTCCGTGAGATTGGGAAACGATTTAAAATGGATCTCAGTTTTCGTATCCTTGTCCTAGGGTTCACCATTCCAGATGCTTTACTAACACTCTCCCCGCTTGGAGAGTCAGTGCCTTTAACCTCCTGTTAGGCACAGTTTGCAATTTCTGTGCAAGTTGAACAGGAATAGGGAGAACCAATGAGAGACTAGCTGTAGGTGTCTGCACGGGCAAATGTAACACTCATTGCCCACCAGGAAGAGGAATTAAACAAAGGCTCAGTGTGCCCTGCTGGAAACAGATTAGGGCCTGAAGCAATCCTGCGGTTTTCTGCCCAGCTCACAAGAAAGCGAGTTGAAGAAAGGAGCTCAGGGGCACTGTAATTCACAAACCTGCAGAGTTATAAATGACAGCTATCCTCCAAAAATATATTGAAGTAAGCCTGCGAAGGGGACTTGAAAGCGGGGCAGAATTTCAGGAAAACGATTGCAGGGTGTAGACTGGAATTGCCCTGAAAGCATAGGAAAAGAGGCACAACGTCGACAATGATGCACTTGGCCAAAAAGGGCGTATGCGTTTTTTCCTGAATATATTCAGGAAAAAACGCATACGCCCTTTTTGGCCAACCAAGCAAGCCTGTAAAGGAAATCTGCACTACAATGAAGTCTCACTGCCCCCGGGCAAAAGGGCCATCTGAAAAAAGTGTAAAATCCAGAAAGGTAGGACAGGATATGGAGAACAGGGAGCCTTGTTATGCTGATTGGCAGGATGTAAATTGCCAGCAGCCACCATGGAGAAGTGTATGGTGTTTCCTGAAATATCTAAGAAACAAAGCAACACAGCCTATGGCACTTCCACTTATGGTCCTATAGCTTACGGAAATTAAAATCAAAAACAGACAGCCACCCCAATATTTGGGACGGCTGTGTTCACAAGAAGCTCATCTACATTATCAGGTAAATATCCCAGAAAGCAAAAAATGGATAAAGAAGTTGTGGCACGTACGTACAATACAATATCACTCAGCAATGAAATCTGTGTCATCAGGCGCGTAGCGGCATAGTCAGTGGATGCAGATACGGTTATTCTACGTGAACTACGTCACACAGAAAAAGAAACATTATAAGATATCACTAATTCACGGAATGTAAACTTGACTACACATGAACTGAATTACAAAACAGAACAGGGTCTCAAATTTAGAAAACCAACTAGTGCTTGCTTATGGGGAAAGGTGCGTTGGGGTGCTGCATAAAACCAGAGACAGAAATTAGCACAGATAACTTTCCATAAACCAAATATGTAATAGACAAGACCTACTCCTTGCTCAATGAAATGGACCCAACACCATATATTCAACGCCTAGGAATATACCTGACTAGGAAGAATCTTAAAACCCATGGATATATATGTCTCCGTAAGAGAATCAAGCGTGTGTACAGCGGCCGAAACGCAGCAGTGAAAATCCGATAAATCCCATTATCAAAATAAATTTCGAAAACAAAACACAAAGACAGTGAAATAGAGAGCAATTCTTAAATAATTCACTCAGGGCATGTGATGCAACCGGGATTGACCACATCTACAACCAGAGCTGGTTGAGACATAAGGCTGGACACTTCAGGCTGATAGCATTGGTGAGTTTCGGTGAGCAAATGCAGACCCTTTGAAGTCATACTGCATGGTACCCATTCCATGGGTCCCAACTCTCCAGGTTCAAGGGATTCTTCCTCCAGCTAAAACATGCATGGGAAACCCAGAGTATCGTCCACCGTGTGATTGGGAAACGATTTAAAATGCATCTCAGTTTTCGTATCCTGGTCCTCGGGTTCTCCATTCCAGATGCTTTACTAACACTCTCCCCGCTTGGAGAGTCAATTCCTTTAACCTCCTCTTTGGCAGAGCTTGCAATTTCTGTGCAAGATGAACAGGAATAGGGAGAACCAATGAGAGACTAGCTTTAGGTGTCTGCACGGGCAAATGTACTGCTCATTGCCCACCAGGAAGAGGAATTAAACAAAGGCTCAGTGTGCCCTGCTGGAAACAGATTAGGACCTGAAGCAATCCTGCGATTTTGTGCCCAGCTCAGAAGAAAGCGAGTTGAAGAAAGGAGCTCAGGGGCACTGTAATTCACAAACCTGCAGAGTTATAAATGACAGCTATCTTCCAAAAGTATATTGAAGTAAGCCTGCGAAGGGGACTTGAATGCGGGGCAGAATTTCAGGAAAACGATTGCAGGCGGTAGACTGGAACTGCCCTGAAAGCATAGGAAAAGAGGCACAACGTCGACAATGATGCACTTGGCCAAAAAGGGCGTATGCGTTTTTTCCTGAATATATTCAGGAAAAAACGCATACGCCCTTTTTGGCCAACCAAGCAAGCCTGTAAAGGAAATCTGCACTACAATGAAGTCTCACTGCCCCCCTGGGCAAAAGGGCCATCTGAAAAAAGTGTAAAATCCAGAAAGGTAGGACAGGATATGGAGAACAGGGAGCCTTGTTATGCTGATTGGCAGGATGTAAATTGACAGCAGCCACCCTGGAGAAGTGTATGGTGTTTCCTGAAACACGTAAGAAATAAAGCAACACAGCCTATGGCAATTGCACTTATGGTCCTATAGCTTACGGAAATTAAAATCAAAAACAGACAGCCACCCCAATATTTGGCATGGCTGTGTTCACAAGAAGCTCGTCTACAGTACCAGGTAAATATCCCAGAAAGCAAAAAATGGATAAAGAAGTTGTGGCACGTACGTGCAATGCAGTATCACTCAGCAATGAAATCTGTGTCATCAGGCCCGTAGCGGCATAGTGAGTGGATGCAGGTACGGTGATTTTACGTGAACTACGTCACACAGAAAAAGAAACGTCATAAGATATCACTAATACACGGAATGTAAACTTGACTACACATGAACTGAATTACAAAACAGAACAGGGTCTCAAATTTAGAAAAACAACTAGTGCTTGCTTATGGGGAAAGGTGCGTTGCGGTGCTGCCTAAAACCAGAGACTGAAATTAGCACAGATAACTTTCCATAAGCCAAATATGTAATAGACAAGACCTACTCCTTGCTCAACGAAATGGACCCAACACCACATATTCAACGCCTAGGAATATACCTGACTAAGAAGAATCTTAAAACCCATGGATATATATGTCTCCGTAAGAGAATCAAGCGTGTGTACAGCGGCCGAAACGCAGTAGTGAAAATCCGATAAATCCCATTATCAAAATAAATTTCGAAAACAAAACACAAAGACAGTGAAATAGAGAGAAATTCTTAAATAATTCACTCAGGGCATGTGATGCAACCGGGATTGACCACATCTACACCCAGAGCTGGTTGAGACATAAGGCTGGACACTTCAGGCTGATAGCATTGGTGAGTTTCGGTGAGCAAATGCAGACCCTTTGAAGTCATACTGCCTGGTATCCATTCCATGGGTCCCAACTCTCCAGGATCAAGGGATTCTTCCTCCAGCTAAAACATGCATG
The DNA here is from genome assembly GCF_963924675.1 of Phocoena phocoena. Lineage (NCBI taxonomy): Eukaryota > Metazoa > Chordata > Mammalia > Artiodactyla > Phocoenidae > Phocoena > Phocoena phocoena. The sequence continues at coordinate 1,130,746 of NW_027077445.1, forward strand.
GGAAACCCAGAGTATCGTCCACCGTGTGATTGGGAAACGATTTAAAATGCATCTCAGATTTCGTATACTGGTCCTCGGGTTCACCATTCCAGATGCTTTACTAACACTCTCCCCGCTTGGAGAGTCAGTGCCTTTAACCTCCTGTTTGGCACAGCTTGCAATTTCTGTGCAAGATGAACAGGAATAGGGAGAACCAATGAGAGACTAGCTCTAGGTGTCTGCACGGGCAAATGTAACGCTCATTGCCGACCAGGAAGAGGAATTAAACAAAGGCTCAGCGTGCCCTGCTGAAAACAGATTAGGGCCTGAAGCAATCCTGCGGTTTTGTGCCCAGCTCACAAGAAAGCGAGTTGAAGAAAGGAGCTCAGGGGCACTGTAATTCACAAACGTGCAGAGTTATAAATGACAGCTATCCTCCAAAAATATATTGAAGTAAGCCTGCGAAAGGGACTTGAATGCGCGGCAGAGTTTCAGGAAAACCATTGCAGGGGGTAGATTGGAATTGCCCTGAAAGCATAGGAAAAGAGGCCAAACGTCGACAATGATGCACTTGGGCAAAAGGGCGTATGCGTTTTTTCCTGAATATATTCAGGAAAAAACGCATACGCCCTTTTTGGCCAACCAAGCAAGCCTGTAAAGGAAATCTGCACTACAATGAAGTCTCACTGCCCCCCGGGCAAAAGGGCCATCTGAAAAAAGGGTAAAATCCAGAAAGGTAGGACAGGATATGGAGAACAGGGAGCCTTGTTATGCTGATTGGCAGGATGTAAATTGCCAGCAGCCACCCTGGAGAAGTGTATGGTGTTTCCTGAAACACGTAAGAAATAAAGCAACACAGCATATGGCAATTGCACTTATGGTCCTATTCCTTAGGGAAATTAAAATCAAAAACAGACAGCCACCCGAAAGTTTGGGATGGCTGTGTTCCCAAGAAGCTCGTGTACAGTACCAGGTAAATATCCCAGAAAGCAAAAAATGGATAAAAATGTTGTGGCACGTACGTGCAATGCAGTATCACTCAGCAATGAAATCTGTGTCATCAGGCGCGTAGCGGCATAGTCAGTGGATGCAGATACGGTTATTCTACGTGAACTACGTCACACAGAAAAAGAAACATTATAAGATATCACTAATTCACGGAATGTAAACTTGACTACACATGAACTGAATTACAAAACAGAACAGGGTCTCAAATTTAGAAAACCAACTAGTGCTTGCTTATGGGGAAAGGTGCGTTGGGGTGCTGCATAAAACCAGAGACTGAAATTAGCACAGATAACATTCCATAAGCCAAATATGTAATAGACAAGACCTACTCCTTGCTCAACGAAATGGACCCAACACCACATATTCAACGCCTAGGAATATACCTGACTAGGAAGAATCTTAAAACCCATGGATATATATGTCTCCGTAAGAGGATCAAGCGTGTGTACAGCGGCCGAAACGCAGCAGTGAAAATCCGATAAATCACATTATCCAAATAAATTTCGAAAACAAAAAACAAAGACAGTGAAATAGAGAGCAATTCTTAAATATTTCACTCAGAGCATGTGCTGCAAGCGGGATTGACCACATCTACACCCAGAGCTGGTTGAGACCTAAGGCTGGACACTTCAGGCTGATAGCATTGGTGAGTTTCGGTGAGCAAATGCAGACCCTTTGAAGTCATACTGCATGGTACCCATTCCATGGGTCCCAACTCTCCAGGTTCAAGGGATTCTTCCTCCAGCTAAAACATGCATGGGAAACCCAGAGTATCGTCCACCGTGTGATTGGGAAATGATTTAAAATGCATCTCAGTTTTCATATCCTGGTCCTCGGGTTCACCATTCCAGATGCTTTACTAACACTCTCCCCGCTTGGAGAGTCAGTGCCTTTAACCTCCTGTTTGGCACAGCTTGCAATTTCTGTGCAAGATGAACAGGAATAGGGAGAACCAATGAGAGACTAGCTGTAGGTGTCTGCACGGGCAAATGTAACGCTCATTTCCCACCAGGAAGAGGAATTAACCAAAGGCTCAGCATGCCCTGCCGGAAACAGATTGGGGCCTGAAGCAATCCTGAGGTTTTGTGCCCAGCTCACAAGAAAGCGAGTTGAAGAAAGGAGCTCAGGTGCACTGTAATTCACAAACCTGCAGAGTTATAAATGACAGCTATCCTCCAAAAATATATTGAAGTAAGCCTGCGAAGGGGACTTGAAAGCGGGGCAGAATTTCAGGAAAACGATTGCAGGGGGTAGACAGGAATTGCCCTGAAAGCATAGGAAAAGAGGCACAACGTCGACAATGATGCACTTGGCCAAAAAGGGCGTATGCGTTTTTTCCTGAATATATTCAGAAAAAAACGCATACGCCCTTTTTGGCCAACCAAGCAAGCCTGTAAAGGAAATCTGCACTACAATGAAGTCTCACTGCCCCACGGGCAAAAGGGCCATCTGAAAAAAGGGTAAAATCCAGAAAGGTAGGACAGGATATGGAGAACAGGGAGCCTTGTTATGCTGATTGGCAGGATGTAAATTGTCAGCAGCCACCCTGGAGAAGTGTATGGTGTTTCCTGCAACACTTAAGAAACAAAGCAACACAGCCTATGGCACTTCTACTTATGGTCCTATAGCTTACGGAAATTAAAATCAAAAACAGACAGCCACCCCAATATTTGGGACGGCTGTGTTCACAAGAAGCTCGTCTAAAGTATCAGGTAAATATCCCAGAAAGCAAAAAATGGATAAGGATGTTGTGGCACGTACGTACAATGCTATATCACTCAGCAATTAAATCTGTGTCATCAGGCCCAAAGCAGCGTAGTGAGTGGATGCAGGTACGGTGATTCTACGTGAACTACGTCACACAGAAAAAGAAACATCATAAGATATCACTAATACACGGAATGTAAACTTGACTACACATGAACTGAATTACAAAACAGAACAGGGTCTCAAATTTAGAAAACCAACTAGTGCTTGCTTATGGGAAAAGGTGCTTTGGGGTGCTGCATAAAACCAGAGACTGAAATTAGCACAGATAACTTTCCATAAGCCAAATATGTAATAGACAAGACCTACTCCTTGCTCAATGAAATGGACCCAACACCACATATTCAACGCCTAGGAATATACCTGACTAGGAAGAATCTTAAAACCCATGGATATATATGTCTCCGTAAGAGAATCAAGCGTGTGTACAGCGGCCGAAACGCAGCAGTGAAAATCCGATAAATCCCATTATCAAAATAAATTTCGAAAACAAAACACAAAGACAGTGAAATAGAGAGCAATTCTTAAATAATTCACTCAGGGCATGTGATGCAATCGGGATTGACCACATCTACACCCAGAGCTGGTTGAGACATAAGGCTGGACAGTTCAGGCTGATAGCATTGGTGAGTTTCGGTGAGCAAATGCAGACCCTTTGAAGTCATACTGCATGGTACCCATTCCATGGGTCCCAACTCTCCAGGTTCAAGGGATTCTTCCTCCAGCTAAAACATGCATGGGAAACCCAGAGTATCGTCCACCGTGTGATTGGGAAACGATTTAAAATGCATCTCAGTTTTCGTATCCTGGTCCTCGGGTTCACCATTCCAGATGCTTTACTAACACTCTCCCCGCTTGGAGAGTCAGTGCCTTTAACCTCCTGTTTGGCACAGCTTGCAATTTCTGTGCAAGATGAACAGGAATAGGGAGAACCAATGAGAGACTAGCTGTAGGTGTCTGCACGGGCAAATGTAACGCTCATTGCCGACCAGGAAGAGGAATTAAACAAAGGCTCAGCGTGCCCTGCTGAAAACAGATTAGGGCCTGAAGTAATCCTGCGGTTTTGTGCCCAGCTCACAAGAAAGCGTGTTGAAGAAAGGAGCTCAGGGGCACTGTAATTCACAAACGTGCAGAGTTATAAATGACAGCTATCCTCCAAAAATATATTGAAGTAAGCCTGCGAAGGGGACTTGAATGCGCGGCAGAGTTTCAGGAAAACCATTGCAGGGAGTAGATTGGAATTGCCCTGAAAGCATAGGAAAAGAGGCCAAACGTCGACAATGATGCACTTGGCCAAAAAGTGCGTATGCGTTTTTTCCTGAATATATTCAGGATAAAACGCATACGCCCTTTTTGGCCAACCAAGCAAGCCTGTAAAGGAAATCTGCACTACAATGAAGTCTCACTGCCCCCCGGGCAAAAGGGCCATCTGAAAAAAGGGTAAAATCCAGAAAGGTAGGACAGGATATGGAGAACAGGGAGCCTTGTTATGCTGATTGGCAGGATGTAAATTGCCAGCAGCCACCCTGGAGAAGTGTATGGTGTTTCCTGAAACACGTAAGAAATAAAGCAACACAGCATATGGCAATTGCACTTATGGTCCTATTCCTTAGGGAAATTAAATTCAAAAACAGACAGCCACCCGAAAGTTTGGGATGGCTGTGTTCCCAAGAAGCTCGTGTACAGTACCAGGTAAATATCCCAGAAAGCAAAAAATGGATAAAAAAGTTGTGGCACGTACGTGCAATGCAGTATCACTCAGCAATGAAATCTGTGTCATCAGGCCCGTAGCGGCATAGTGAGTGGATGCAGGTACGGTGATTTTACGTGAACTACGTCACACAGAAAAAGAAACATCATAAGTTATCACTAATACACGGAATGTAAACTTGACTACACATGAACTGAATTACAAAACAGAACAGGGTCTCAAATTTAGAAAAACAACTAGTGCTTGCTGATTGGGAAATGTGCCTTGGGGTGCTGCATAAAACCAGAGACTGAAATTAGCACAGATAACTTTCCATAAGCCAAATATGTAATAGACAAGGCCTACTTCTTGCTCAACGAAATGGACCCAACACCACATATTCAACGCCTAGGAATATACCTGACTAGGAAGAATCTTAAAACCCATGGATATATATGTCTCCATAAGAGAATCAAGCGTGTGTACAGCAGCTGAAACGCAGCAGTGAAAATCCGATAAATCCCATTATCAAAATAAATTTCGAAAACAAAAAAAAGACAGTGAAATAGAGAGAAATTCTTAAATAATTCACTCAGGGCATGTGATGCAACCGGGATTGACCACATCTACACCCAGAGCTGGTTGAGACATAAGGCTGGACACTTCAGGCTGATAGCATTGGTGAGTTTTGGTGAGCAAATGCAGACCCTTTGAAGTCATACTGCATGGTACCCATTCTATGGGTCCCAACTCTCCAGGTTCAAGGGATTCTTCCTCCAGCTAAAACCTGCATGGGAAACCCAGAGTATCGTCCACCGTGTGATTGGGAAACGATTTAAAATGCATCTCAGATTTCGTATACTGGTCCTCGGGTTCACCATTCCAGATGCTTTACTAACACTCTCCCCGCTTGGAGAGTCAGTGCCTTTAACCTCCTCTTTGGCACAGCTTGCAATTTCTGTGCAAGATGAACAGGAATAGGGAGAACCAATGAGACACTAGCTGTAGGTGTCTGCACGGGCAAATGTAAGGCTCATTGCCGACCAGGAAGAGGAATTAAACAAAGGCTCACTGTGCCCTGCTGAAAACAGATTAGGGCCTGAAGCAATCCTGCGGTTTTGTGCCCAGCTCACAAGAAAGCGAGTTGAAGAAAGGAGCTCAGGGGCACTGTAATTCACAAACCTGCAGAGTTATAAATGACAGCTATCCTCCAAAAATATATTGAAGTAAGCCTGCGAAGGGGACTTGAAAGCGCGGCAGAGTTTCACGAAAACCATTGCAGGGGGTAGACTGGAATTGCCCTGAAAGCATAGGAAAAGAGGCCGAACTTCGACAATGATGCACTTGGGCAAAAGGGCGTATGCGTTTTTTCCTGAATATATTCAGGAAAAAACGCATACGCCCTTTTTGGCCAACCAAGCAAGCCTGTAAAGGAAATCTGCACTACAATGAAGTCTCACTGCCCCCCGGGCAAAAGGGCCATCTGAAAAAAGGGTAAAATCCAGAAAGGTAGGACAGGATATGGAGAACAGGGAGCCTTGTTATGCTGATTGGCAGGATGTAAATTGCCAGCGGCCACCCTGGAGAAGTGTATGGTATTTCCTGAAACACGTAAGAAACAAAGCAACACAGCCTATGGCACTTCCACATATGGTCCTATAGCTTACGGAAATTAAAATCAAAAACAGACAGCCACCCCAATATTTGGGACGGCTGTGTTCACAAGAAGCTCGTCTACAGTATCAGGTAAATATCCCAGAAAGCAAAAAATGGATAAAGAATTTGTGGCACGTAAGTACAATGCAATATCACTCAGCAATGAAATCTGTGTCATCAGGCCCGTAGCGGCATAATGAGTGGATGCAGATACGGTGATTCTACGTGAACTACGTCACACAGAAAAAGAAACATCATAAGGTATCACTAATACACGGAATGTAAACTTGACTACACATGAACTGAATTACAAAACAGAACAGGGTCTCAAATTTAGAAAAACAACTAGTGCTTGCTTATGGGGAAAGGTGCGTTGGGGTGCTGCATAAAACCAGAGACTGAAATTAGCACAGATAAATTTCCATAAGCCAAATATGTAATAGACAAGATCTACTCCTTGCTCAACGAAATGGACCCAACACCACATATTCAACGCCTAGGAATATACCTGACTAGGAAGAATCTTAAAACCCATGGATATATATGTTTCCGTAAGAGAATCAAGCATGTGTACAGCGGCCGAAACGCAGCAGTGAAAATCCGATAAATCCCATTATCAAAATAAATTTCAAAAACAAAACACAAAGACAGTGAAATAGAGACCAATTCTTAAATAATTCACTCAGGGCATGTGATGCAACCGGGATTGACCGCATCTACACCCAGAGCTGGTTGAGACATAAGGCTGGACACTTCAGGCTGATAGCATTGGTGAGTTTCGGTGAGCAAATGCAGACCCTTTGAAGTCATACTGCATGGCACTCATTCCATGGGTTCCAACAATCCAGGTTCAAGGGATTCTTCCTCAAGCTAAAACATGCATGGGAAACCCAGAGTATCGTCCACCGTGTGATTGGGAAACGATTTAAAATGCATCTCAGATTTCGTATCCTGGTCCTCGGGTTCACCATTCCAGATGCTTTACTAACACTCTCCCCGCTTGGAGAGTCAGTGCCTTTAACCTCCTGTTTGGCACAGCTTGCAATATCTGTGCAAGATGAACAGGAATAGGGAGAACCAATGAGAGACTAGCTGTAGGTGTCTGCACGGGCAAATGTAACGCTCATTGCCCACCAGGAAGAGGAATTAAACAAAGGCTCAGTGTGCCCTGCTGGAAAAAGATTAGGGCCTGAAGCAATCCTGCGGTTTTGTGCCCAGCTCACAAGAAAGCGAGTTGAAGAAAGGAGCTCAGGGGCACTGTAATTCACAAACCTGCAGAGTTATAAATGACAGCTATCCTCCAAAAATATATTGAGGTAAGCCTGCGAAGGGGACTTGAAAGCGGGGCAGAATTTCAGGAAAACGATTGCAGGGGGTAGACTGGAATTGCACTGAAAGCATAAGAAAAGAGGCACAACGTCGACAATGATGCACTTGGCCAAAAAGGGCGTATGCGTTTTTTCCTGAATATATTCAGGAAAAAACGCATACGCCCTTTTTGGCCAACCAAGCAAGCCTGTAAAGGAAAACTGCACTACAATGAAATCTCACTGCCCCCCTGGGCAAAAGGGCCATCTGAAAAAAGTGTAAAATCCAGAAAGGTAGGACAGGATATGGAGAACAGGGAGCCTTGTTATGCTGATTGGCAGGATGTAAATTGTGAACAGCCACCCTGGAGAAGTGTATGGTGTTTCCTGGAACACGTAAGAAATAAAGCAACACAGCCTATGGCAATTGCACTTATGGTCCTATTGCTTAGGGAAATTAAAATCAAAAACAGAGAGCCACCCCAAAATTTGGGACGGCTGTGTTCCCAAGAAGCTCGTCTACAGTACCAGATAAATATCCCAGAAAGCAAAAAATGGATAAAGAAGTTGTGGCACGTACATGCAATGCAATATCACTCAGCAATGAAATCTATGTCATCAGGCCCGTAGCGGCATAGTGAGTGGATGCAGGTACGGTGATTCTACGTGAACTACGTCACACACAAAAAGAAACATCATAAGATATCACTAATACACGGAATGTAAACTTGACTACACATGAACTGAATTACAAAACAGAACAGGGTCTCAAATTTAGAAAACCAACTAGTGCTTGCTTATGGGGAAAGGTGCCTTGGGGTGCTGCATAAAACCAGAGACTGAAATTAGCACAGATAACATTCCATAAGCCAAATATGTAATAGACAAGACCTACTCCTTGTTCAACGAAATGGACTCAACACCACATATTCAACGCCTAGGAATATACCTGACTAGGAAGAATCTTAAAACCCATGGATATATATGTCTCCGTAAGAGAATCAAGTGTGTGTACAGCAGCCGAAACACAGCAGTGAAAATCCGATAAATCCCATTATCAAAATAAATTTCGAAAACAAAACACAAAGACAGTGAAATAGAGAGCAATTCTTAAATAATTCACTCAGGGCATGTGATGCAACCGGGATTGACCACATCTACACCCAGAGCTGGTTGAGACATAAGGCTGGACACTTCAGGCTGATAGCATTGGTGAGTTTCGGTGAGCAAATGCAGACCCTTTGAAGTCATACTGCATGGTACCCATTCCATGGGTCCCAACTCTCCAGGTTCAAGGCATTCTTCCTCCAGCTGAAACATGCATGGGAAACCCAGAGTATCGTCCACCGTGTGATTGGGAAACGATTTAAAATGCATCTCAGTTTTCGTATCCTGGTCCTCGGGTTCACCATTCCAGATGCTTTACTAACACTCTCCCCGCTTGGAAAGTTAGTGCCTTTAACCTCCTCTTTGGCACAGCTTGCAATTTCTGTGCAAGATGAACAGGAATAGGGAGAACCAATGAGAGACTAGCTGTAGGTGTCTGCACGGGCAAATGTAACGCTCATTGCCCACCAGGAAGAGGAATTAAACAAAGGCTCAGTGGGCCCTGCTGGAAACAGATTAGGGCCTGAAGCAATCCTGCGGTTTTGTGCCCAGTTCACAAGAAAGCGAGTTGAAGAAAGGAGCTCAGGGGCACTGTAATTCACAAACCTGCAGAGTTATAAATGACAGCTATCCTCCAAAAATATATTGAGGTAAGCCTGCGAAGGGGACTTGAAAGCGGGGCAGAATTTCAGGAAAACGATTGCAGGGGGTAGCCTGGAATTGCCCAGAAAGCATAGGAAAATAGGCAGAAAGTCGACAATGGTGCACCTGGCAAAAAGTGCGTATGCGTTTTTTCCTGAATATATTCAGGAAAAAACGCAAACGCCCTTTTTGGCCAACCAAGCAAGCCTGTAAAGGAAATCTGCACTACAATGAAGTCTCACTGCCCCCCGGGCAAAAGGGCCATCTGAAAAAAGTGTAAAATCCAGAAATGTAGGACAGGATATGGAGAATAGGGAGCCTTGTTATGCTGATTGGCAGGATGTAAATTGCCAGCAGCCACCCTGGAGAAGTGTATGGAGTTTCCTGAAACACGTAAGAAATAAAGCAACACAGCCTATGGCAATTGCACTTATGCTCCTATAGCTTACGGAAATTAAAATCAAAAACAGAAAGCAACCCCAATATTTGGCATGGCTGTGTTCACAAGAAGCTCGTCTACAGTATCAGGTAAATATCCCAGAAAGCAAAAAATGGATAAAGAAGTTGTGGCACGTACGTGCAATGCAGTATCACTCAGCAATGAAATCTGTGTCAGCAGGCCCGTAGCGGCATAGTGAGTGGATGCAGGTACGGTGATTTTACGTGAACTACGTCACACAGAAAAAGAAACATCATAAGATATCACTAATACACGGAATGTAAACTTGACTACACATGAACTGAATTACAAAACAGAACAGGGTCTCAAATTTAGAAAAACAACTAGTGCTTGCTTATGGGGAAAGGTGCGTTGCGGTGCTGCATAAAAGCAGAGACTGAAATTAGCACAGATAACTTTCCATAAGCCAAATATGTAATAGAGAAGACCTACTCCTTGCTCAACGAAATGGACCCAACACCACATATTCAACGCTTCGGAATATACCTGACTAAGAAGAATCTTAAAACCCATGGATATATATGTCTCCGTAAGAGAATCAAGCGTGTGTACAACGGCCGAAACGCAGTAGTGAAAATCCGATAAATCCCATTATCAAAATAAATTTCGAAAACAAAACACAAAGACAGTGAAATAGAGAGCAATTCTTAAATAATTCACTCAGGGCATGTGATGCAACCGGGATTGACCACATCTACACCCAGAGCTGGTTCAGACATAAGGCTGGACACTTCAGGCTGATAGCATTGGTGAGTTTCGGTGAGCAAATGCAGACCCTTTGAAGTCATACTGCCTGGTATCCATTCCATGGGTCCCAACTCTCCAGGATCAAGGGATTCTTCCTCCAGCTAAAACATGCATGGGAAACCCAGAGTATCGTCCACCGTGTGATTGGGAAACGATTTAAAATGCATCTCAGATTTCGTATACTGGTCCTCGGGTTCACCATTCCAGATGCTTTACTAACACTCTCCCCGCTTGGAGAGTCAGTGCCTTTAACCTCCTGTTTGGCACAGCTTGCAATTTCTGTGCACGATGAACAGGAATAGGGAGAACCAATGAGAGACTAGCTGTAGGTGTCTGCACGGGCAAATGTAACGCTCATTGCCGACCAGGAAGAGGAATTAAACAAAGGCTCAGCGTGCCCTGCTGAAAACAGATTAGGGCCTGAAGCAATCCTGCGGTTTTGTGCCCAGCTCACAAGAAAGCGAGTTGAAGAAAGGCGCTCAGGGGCACTGTAATTCACAAACCTGCAGAGTTATAAATGACAGCTATCCTCCAAAAATATATTGAAGTAGGCCTGCGAAGGGGACTTGAAAGCGCGGCAGAGTTTCAGGAAAACCATTGCAGGGGGTAGACTGGAATTGCCCTGAAAGCATAGGAAAAGAGGCCGAACGTCGACAATGATGCACTTGGCCAAAAAGGGCGTATGCGTTTTTTCCTGAATATATTCAGGAAAAAACGCATACGCCCTTTTTGGCCAACCAAGCAAGCCTGTAAAGGAAATCTGCACTACAATGAAGTCTCACTGCCCCCCGGGCAAAAGGGCCATCTGAAAAAAGGGTAAAATCCAGAAAGGTAGGACAGGATATGGAGAACAGGGAGCCTTGTTATGCTGATTGGCAGGATGTAAATTGCCAGCAGCCACCCTGGAGAAGTGTATGGTGTTTCCTGAAACACGTAAGAAATAAAGGAACACAGCCTATGGCAATTGCACTTATGGTCCTATTGCTTAGGGAAATTAAAATCAAAAACAGAGAGCCACCCCAAAATTTGGGACGGCTGTGTTCCCAAGAAGCTCGTCTACAGTACCAGATAAATATCCCAGAAAGCAAAAAATGGATAAAGAAGTTGTGGCACGTACATGCAATGCAATATCACTCAGCAATGAAATCTGTGTCATCAGGCCCGTAGCGGCATAGTGAGTGGATGCAGGTACGGTGATTCTACGTGAACTACGTCACACAGAAAAAGAAACATCATAAGATATCACTAATACACGGAATGTAAACTTGACTACACATGAACTGAATTACAAAACAGAACAGGGTCTCAAATTTAGAAAACCAACTAGTGCTTGCTTATGGGGAAAGGTGCCTTGGGGTGCTGCATAAAACCAGAGACTGAAATTAGCACAGATAACATTCCATAAGCCAAATATGTAATAGACAAGACCTACTCCTTTTTCAACGAAATGGAACCAACACCACATATTCAACGGCTAGGAATATACCTGACTAGGAAGAATCTTAAAACCCATGGATATATATGTCTCCGTAAGAGAATCAAGTGTGTGTACAGCAGCCGAAACACAGCAGTGAAAATCCGATAAATCCCATTATCAAAATAAATTTCGAAAACAAAACACAAAGACAGTGAAATAGAGAGCAATTCTTAAATAATTCACTCAGGGCATGTGATGCAACCGGGATTGACCACATCTACACCCAGAGCTGGTTGAGACATAAGGCTGGACACTTCAGGCTGATAGCATTGGTGAGTTTCGGTGAGCAAATGCAGACCCTTTGAAGTCATACTGCATGGTACCCATTCCATGGGTCCCAACTCTCCAGGTTCAAGGCATTCTTCCTCCAGCTGAAACATGCATGGGAAACCCAGAGTATCGTCCACCGTGTGATTGGGAAACGATTTAAAATGCATCTCAGTTTTCGTATCCTGCTCCTCGGGTTCACCATTCCAGATGCTTTACTAACACTCTCCCCGCTTGGAAAGTTAGTGCCTTTAACCTCCTCTTTGGCACAGCTTGCAATTTCTGTGCAAGATGAACAGGAATAGGGAGAACCAATGAGAGACTAGCTGTAGGTGTCTGCACGGGCAAATGTAACGCTCATTGCCCACCAGGAAGAGGAATTAAACAAAGGCTCAGTGTGCCCTGCTGGAAACAGATTAGGGCCTGAAGCAATCCTGCGGTTTTGTGCCCAGCTCACAAGAAAGCGAGTTGAAGAAAGGAGCTCAGGGGCACTGTAATTCACAAACCTGCAGAGTTATAAATGACAGCTATCCTCCAAAAATATATTGAAGTAAGCCTGCGAAGGGGACTTGAAAGCGGGGCAGAATTTCAGGAAAACGATTGCAGGGGGTAGCCTGGAATTGCCCAGAAAGCATAGGAAAAGAGGCAGAAAGTCGACAATGGTGCACCTGGCAAAAAGTGCGTATGCGTTTTTTCCTGAATATATTCAGGAAAAAACGCAAACGCCCTTTTTGGCCAACCAAGCAAGCCTGTAAAGGAAATCTGCACTACAATGAAGTCTCACTGCCCCCCGGGCAAAAGGGCCATCTGAAAAAAGTGTAAAATCCAGAAAGGTAGGACAGGATATGGAGAATAGGGAGCCTTGTTATGCTGATTGGCAGGATGTAAATTGCCAGCAGCCACCCTGGAGAAGTGTATGGAGTTTCCTGAAACACGTAAGAAATAAAGCAACACAGCCTATGGCAATTGCACTTATGCTCCTATAGCTTACGGAAATTAAAATCAAAAACAGACAGCCACCCCAATATTTGGCATGGCTGTGTTCACAAGAAGCTCGTCTACAGTATCAGGTAAATATCCCAGAAAGCAAAAAATGGATAAAGAAGTTGTGGCACGTACGTGCAATGCAGTATCACTCAGCAATGAAATCTGTGTCATCAGGCCCGTAGCGGCATAGTGAGTGGATGCAGGTACGGTGATTTTACGTGAACTACGTCACACAGAAAAAGAAACATCATAAGATATCACTAATACACGGAATGTAAACTTGACTACACATGAACTGAATTACAAAACAGAACAGGGTCTCAAATTTAGAAAAACAACTAGTGCTTGCTTATGGGGAAAGGTGCGTTGCGGTGCTGCATAAAAGCAGAGACTGAAATTAGCACAGATAACTTTCCATAAGCCAAATATGTAATAGAGAAGACCTACTCCTTGCTCAACGAAATGGACCCAACACCACATATTCAACGCTTCGGAATATACCTGACTAAGAAGAATCTTAAAACCCATGGATATATATGTCTCCGTAAGAGAATCAAGCGTGTGTACAACAGCCGAAACGCAGTAGTGAAAATCCGATAAATCCCATTATCAAAATAAATTTCGAAAACAAAACACAAAGACAGTGAAATAGAGAGCAATTCTTAAATAATTCACTCAGGGCATGTGATGCAACCGGGATTGACCACATCTACACCCAGAGCTGGTTGAGACATAAGGCTGGACACTTCAGGCTGATAGCATTAGTGAGTTTCGGTGAGCAAATGCAGACCCTTTGAAGTCATACTGCCTGGTATCCATTCCATGGGTCCCAACTCTCCAGGATCAAGGGATTCTTCCTCCAGCTAAAACATGCATGGGAAACCCAGAGTATCGTCCACCGTGTGATTGGGAAACGATTTAAAATGCATCTCAGATTTCGTATACTGGTCCTCGGGTTCACCATTCCAGATGCTTTACTAACACTCTCCCCGCTTGGAGAGTCAGTGCCTTTAACCTCCTGTTTGGCACAGCTTGCAATTTCTGTGCACGATGAACAGGAATAGGGAGAACCAATGAGAGACTAGCTGTAGGTGTCTGCACGGGCAAATGTAACGCTCATTGCCGACCAGGAAGAGGAATTAAACAAAGGCTCAGCGTGCCCTGCTGAAAACAGATTAGGGCCTGAAGCAATCCTGCGGTTTTGTGCCCAGCTCACAAGAAAGCGAGTTGAAGAAAGGAGCTCAGGGGCACTGTAATTCACAAACCTGCAGAGTTATAAATGACAGCTATCCTCCAAAAATATATTGAAGTAGGCCTGCGAAGGGGACTTGAAAGCGCGGCAGAGTTTCAGGAAAACCATTGCAGGGGGTAGACTGGAATTGCCCTGAAAGCATAGGAAAAGAGGCCGAACGTCGACAATGATGCACTTGGCCAAAAAGGGCGTATGCGTTTTTTCCTGAATATATTCAGGAAAAAACGCATACGCCCTTTTTGGCCAACCAAGCAAGCCTGTAAAGGAAATCTGCACTACAATGAAGTCTCACTGCCCCCCGGGCAAAAGGGCCATCTGAAAAAAGGGTAAAATCCAGAAAGGTAGGACAGGATATGGAGAACAGGGAGCCTTGTTATGCTGATTGGCAGGATGTAAATTGCCAGCAGCCACCCTGGAGAAGTGTATGGTGTTTCCTGAAACACGTAAGAAATAAAGGAACACAGCCTATGGCAATTGCACTTATGGTGCTATTCCTTAGGGAAATTAAAATCAAAAACAGACAGCCACCCGAAAGTTTGGGATGGCTGTGTTCCCAAGAAGCTCGTGTACAGTACCAGGTAAATATCCCAGAAAGCAAAAAATGGATAAAAAAGTTGTGGCACGTACGTGCAATGCAGTATCACTCAGCAATGAAACCTGTGTCATCAGGCCCGTAGCGGCATAGTGTGTGGATGCAGGTACGGTGATTTTACGTGAACTACGTCACACAGAAAAAGAAACATCATAAGATATCACTAATACACGGAATGTAAACTTGACTACACATGAACTGAATTACAAAACAGAACAGGGTCTCAAATTTAGAAAAACAACTAGTGCTTGCTGATTGGGAAAGGAGCCTTGGGGTGCTGCATAAAACCAGAGACTGAAATTAGCACAGATAACTTTCCATAAGCCAAATA
Organism: Phocoena phocoena; assembly: GCF_963924675.1. Classification (NCBI taxonomy): domain Eukaryota; kingdom Metazoa; phylum Chordata; class Mammalia; order Artiodactyla; family Phocoenidae; genus Phocoena; species Phocoena phocoena. Next base: position 1,146,015 of record NW_027077445.1, read on the forward strand.
TGTAATAGACAAGGCCTACTCCTTGCTCAACGAAATGGACCCAACACCACATATTCAACGCCTAGGAATATACCTGACTAGGAAGAATCTTAAAACCCATGGATATATATGTCTCCGTAAGAGAATCAAGCGTGTGTACAGCAGCCGAAACGCAGCAGTGAAAATCCGATAAATCCCATTATCAAAATAAATTTCGAAAACAAAACACAAAGACAGTGAAATAGAGAGAAATTCTTAAATAATTCACTCAGGGCATGTGATGCAACCGGGATTGACCACATCTACACCCAGAGCTGGTTGAGACATAAGGCTGGACACTTCAGGCTGATAGCATTGGTGAGTTTCGGTGAGCAAATGCAGACCCTTTGAAGTCATACTGCATGGTACCCATTCCATGGGTCCCAACTCTCCAGGTTCAAGGGATTCTTTCTCCAGCTAAAACGTGCATGGGAAACCCAGAGTATCGTCCACCGTGTGATTGGGAAACGATTTAAAATGCATCTCAGATTTCGTATACTGGTCCTCGGGTTCACCATTCCAGATGCTTTACTAACACTCTCCCCGCTTGGAGAGTCAGTGCCTTTAACCTCCTGTTTGGCACAGCTTGCAATTTCTGTGCAAGATGAACAGGAATAGGGAGAACCAATGAGAGACTAGCTGTAGGTGTCTGCACGGGCAAATGTAACACACATTGCCGACCAGGAAGAGGAATTAAACAAAGGCTCAGCGTGCCCTGCTGAAAACAGATTAGGGCCTGAAGCAATCCTGCGGTTCTGTGCCCAGCTCACAAGAAAGCGAGTTGAAGAAAGGAGCTCAGGGGCACTGTAATTCACAAACCTGCAGAGTTATAAATGACAGCTATCCTCCAAAAATATATTGAAGTAAGCCTGCGAAGGGGACTTGAAAGCGCGGCAGAGTTTCAGGAAAACCATTGCAGGGGGCAGACTGGAATTGCCCTGAAAGCATAGGAAAAGAGGCCGAACGTCGACAATGATGCACTTGGCCAAAAAGGGCGTATGCGTTTTTTCCTGAATATATTCAGGAAAAAACGCATACGCCCTTTTTGGCCAACCAAGCAAGCCTGTAAAGGAAATCTGCACTACAATGAAGTCTCACTGCCCCCCGGGCAAAAGGGCCATCTGAAAAAAGGGTAAAATCCAGAAAGTTAGGACAGGATATGGAGAACAGGGAGCCTTGTTATGCTGATTAGCAGGATGTAAATTGCCAGCAGCCACACTGGAGAAGTGTATGGTGTTTCCTGAAACACGTAAGAAACAAAGCAACACAGCCTACGGCACTTCCACTTATGGTCCTATAGGTTACGGAAATTAAAATCAAAAACAGACAGCCACCCCAATATTTGGGACGGCTGTGTTCACAAGAAGCTCGTCTACAGTATCAGGTAAATATCCCAGAAAGCAAAAAATGGATAAAGAATTTGTGGCACGTACGTACAATGGAATATCACTCAGCAATGAAATCTGTGTCATCAGGCCCGTAGTGGCATAGTGAGTGGATGAGGGTAAGGTGATTCTACGTGAACTATGTCACACAGAAAAAGAAACATCATAAGATATCACTGATACACGGAATGTAAACCTGACTACACATGAACTGAATTACAAAACAGAACAGGGTCACAAATTTAGAAAACCAACTAGTGCTTGCTTATGGGGAAAGGTGCGTTGGGGTGCTGCATAAAAAAAGAGACTGAAATTAGCACAGATAACTTTCCATAAGCCAAATATATAATAGACAAGACCTACCCCTTGCTCAAAGTAATACACCCAACACCACATGTTCAACGCCTAGGAATATACATGACTAAGAAGAATCTTAAAACCCATGGATATATATGTTTCCGTAAGAGAATCAAGCGTGTGTACAGCGGCCGAAACGCAGCAGTGAAAATCCGATAAATCCCATTATCAAAATAAATTTCGAAAACAAAACACAAAGACAGTGAAATAGAGAGCAATTCTTAAATAATTCACTCAGGGCATGTGATGCAACCGGGATTGACCTCATCTACACCCAGAGCCGGTTGAGACATAAGGCTGGACACTTCAGGCTGATAGCATTGGTCAGTTTCGGTGAGCAAATGCAGACCCTTTGAAGTCATACTGCATGGTACCCATTCCATGGGTCCCAACACTTCAGGTTCAAGGGATTCTTACTCCAGCTAAAACATGCATGGGAAACCCACAGTATGGTCCACCGTGTGATTGGGAAACGATTTAAAATGCATCTCAGTTTTCGTATCCTGGTCCTCGGGTTCACCATTCCAGATGCTTTACTAACACTCTCCCCGCTTGGAGAGTCAGTGCCTTTAACCTCCTGTTTGGCACAGCTTGCAATTTCTGTGCAAGATGAACAGGAATAGGGAGAACAAATGAGAGACTAGCTATAGGTGTCTGCACGGGCAAATATAACGCTCATTTCCCACCAGGAAGAGGAATTAACCAAAGGCTCAGTGTGCCCTGCTGGAAACAGTTTAGGGCCTGAAGCAATCCTGCGGTTTTGTGCCCAGCTCACAAGAAAGCGAGTTGAAGAAAGGAGCTCAGGGGCACTGTAATTCACAAACCTGCAGAGTTATAAATGACAGTTATCCTCCAAAAATATATTGAAGTAAGCCTGCGAAGGGGACTTGAAAGCGGGGCAGAGTTTCAGGAAAACCATTGCAGGGGGTAGACTGGAATTGCCCTGAAAGCATAGGAAAAGAGGCAGAACGTCGACAATGTTGCACTTGGCCAAATAGGGCGTATGCGTTTTTTCCTGAATATATTCAGGAAAAAACCCATACGCTCTTTTTGGCCAACCAAGCAAACCTGTAAAGGAAATCTGCACTACAATGAAGTCTCACTGCCCCCCGGGCAAAAGGGCCATCTGAAAAAAGTGTAAAATCCAGAAAGTTAGGACAGGATATGGAGAACAGGGAGCCTTGTTATGCTGATTGGCAGGATGTAAATTGCCAGCGGCCACCCTGGAGAAGTGTATGGTATTTCCTGAAACACGTAAGAAACAAAGCAACACAGCCTATGGCACTTCCACATATGGTCCTATAGCTTACGGAAATTAAAATCAAAAACAGACAGCCACCCCAATATTTGGGACGGCTGTGTTCACAAGAAGCTCGTCTACAGTATCAGGTAAATATCCCAGAAAGCAAAAAATGGATAAAGAAGTTGTGGCACGTACGTACAATGCAATATCACTCAGCAATGAAATCTGTGTCATCAGGCCCGTAGCGGCATAATGAGTGGATGCAGATACGGTGATTCTACGTGAACTACGTCACACAGAAAGAGAAACATCATAAGATATCACTAATACACGGAATGTAAACTTGACTACACATGAACTGAATATCAAAACAGAACAGGGTCTCAAATTTAGAAAACCAACTAGTGCTTGCTTATGGGGAAAGGTGCGTTGGGGTGCTGCATAAAACCAGAGACAGAAATTAGCACAGATAACTTTCCATAAGCCAAATATGTAATAGACAAGACCTACTCCTTGCTCAACGAAATGGACCCAACACCACATATTCAACGCCTAGGAATATACCTGACTAGGAAGAATCTTAAAACCCATGGATATATATGTTTCCGTAAGAGAATCAAGCATGTGTACAGCGGCCGAAATGCAGCAGTGAAAATCCGATACATCCCATTATCAAAATAAATTTCAAAAACAAAACACAAAGACAGTGAAATAGAGAGCAATTCTTAAATAATTCACTCAGGGCATGTGATGCAACCGGGATTGACCGCATCTACACCCAGAGCTGGTTGAGACATAAGGCTGGACACTTCAGGCTGATAGCATTGGTGAGTTTCGGTGAGCAAATGCAGACCCTTTGAAGTCATACTGCATGGCACCGATTACATGGGTTCCAACTCTCCAGGTTCAAGGGATTCTTCCTCCAGCTAAAACATGCATGGGAATCCCAGAGTATCGTCCACCGTGTGATTGGGAAACGATTTAAAATGCATCTCAGTTTTCGTATCCTGGTCCTCGGGTTACCCATTCCAGATGCTTTACTAACACTCTCCCCGCTTGGAGAGTCAGTGCCTTTAACCTCCTGTTTGGCACAGCTTGCAATTTCTGTGCAAGATGAACAGGAATAGGGAGAACCAATGAGAGACTAGCTGTAGGTGTCTGCACGGGCAAATGTAACGCTCATTGCCCACCAGGAAGAGGAATTAAACAAAGGCTCAGTGTGCCCTGCTGGAAAAAGATTAGGGCCTGAAGCAATCCTGCGGTTTTGTGCCCAGCTCACAAGAAAGCGAGTTGAAGAAAGGAGCTCAGGGGCACTGTAATTCACAAACCTGCAGAGTTATAAATGACAGCTATCTTCCAAAAATATATTGAGGTAAGCCTGCGAAGGGGACTTGAAAGCGGGGCAGAATTTCAGGAAAACGATTGCAGGGGGTAGACTGGAATTGCCCTGAAAGCATAGGAAAAGAGGCACAACGTCGACAATGATGCACTTGGCCAAAAAGGGCGTATGCGTTTTTTCCTGAATATATTCAGGAAAAAACGCATACGCCCTTTTTGGCCAACCAAGCAAGCCTGTAAAGGAAAACTGCACTACAATGAAATCTCACTGCCCCCCTGGGCAAAAGGGCCATCTGAAAAAAGTGTAAAATCCAGAAAGGTAGGACAGGATATGTTGAACAGGGAGCCTTGTTATGCTGATTGGCAGGATGTAAATTGCCAGCAGCCACCCTGGAGAAGTGTATGGTGTTTCCTGAAACACGTAAGAAACAAAGCAACACAGCCTATGGCACTTCCACTTATGGTCCTATAGCTTACGGAAATTAAAATCAAAAACAGACAGCCACCCCAATATTTGGGACGGCTGTGTTCACAAGAAGCTCGTCTAAAGTATCAGGTAAATATCCCAGAAAGCAAAAAATGGATAAGGAAGTTGTGGCACGTACGTACAATGCTATATCACTCAGCAATGAAATCTGTGTCATCAGGCCCAAAGCAGCGTAGTGAGTGGATGCAGGTACGGTGATTCTACGTGAACTACGTCACACAGAAAAAGAAACATCATAAGATATCACTAATACACGGAATGTAAACTTGACTACACATGAACTGAATTACAAAACAGAACAGGGTCTCAAATTTAGAAAACCAACTAGTGCTTGCTTATGGGAAAAGGTGCCTTGGGGTGCTGCATAAAACCAGAGACTGAAATTAGCACAGATAACTTTCCATAAGCCAAATATGTAATAGAAAAGACCTACTCCTTGCTCAACGAAATGGACCCAACACCACATATTCAACGCCTAGGAATATACCTGACTAGGAAGAATCTTAAAACCCATGGATATATATGTCTCTGTAAGAGAATCAAGCGTGTGTACAGCGGCCGAAACGCAGCAGTGAAAATCCGATAAATCCCATTATCAAAATAAATTTCGAAAACAAACACAAAGACAGTGAAATAGAGAGCAATTCTTAAATAATTCACTCAGGGCAGGTGATGCAACCGGTATTGACCACATCTACACCCAGAGCTGGTTGAGACATAAGGCTGGACAGTTCAGGCTGATAGCATTGGTGAGTTTCGGTGAGCAAATGCAGACCCTTTGAAGTCATACTGCATGGTACCTATTCCATGGGTCCCAACTCTTCAGGTTCAAGGGATTCTTCCTCCAGCTAAAACATGCATGAGAAACCCACAGTATGGTACACCGTGTGATTGGGAAACGATTTAAAATGCATCTCAGTTTTCATATCCTGGTCCTCGGGTTCACCATTCCAGATGCTTTACTAACACTCTCCCTGTTTGGAGAGTCAGTGCCTTTAACCTCCTGTTTGGCACAGCTTGCAGTTTCTGTGCAAGTTGAACAGGAATAGGGAGAACCAATGAGAGACTAGCTGTAGGTGTCTGCACGGGCAAATGTAACGCTCATTTCCCACCAGGAAGAGGAATTAACCAAAGGCTCAGCATGCCCTGCCGGAAACAGATTAGGGCCTGAAGCAATCCTGCGGTTTTGTGCCCAGCTCACAAGAAAGTGAGTTGAAGAAAGGAGCTCAGGGGCACTGTAATTCACAAACCTGCAGAGTTATAAATGACAGCTATCTTCCAAAAGTATATTTAAGTAAGCCTGCGAAGGGGACTTGAAAACGGGGCAGAATTTCAGGAAAACGATTGCAGGGGGTACACTGGAATTGCCCTGAAAGCATAGGAAAAGAGGCACAACGTCGACAATGATGCACTTGGCCAAAAAGGGTGTATGCGTTTTTTCCTGAATATATTCAGGAAAAAACGCATACGCCCTTTTTGGCCAACCAAGCAAGCCTGTAAATGAAATCTGCACTACAATAAAGTCTCACTGCCCCTCGGGCAAAAGGGCCATCTGAAAAAAGTGAAAATCCGGAAAGGTAGGACAGGATATGGAGAACAGGGAGCCTTGTTATGCTGATTGGCAGGATGTAAATTGCCACCAGCCACCCTGGAGAAGTGTATGGTGTTTCCTGCAACACGTAAGAAACAAAGCAACACAGCCTATGGCACTTCCACATATGGTCCTATAGCTTACGGAAATTAAAATCAAAAACAGACAGCCACCCCAATATTTGGGACGGCTGTGTTCACAAGAAGCTCGTCTACAGTATCAGGTAAATATCCCAGAAAGCAAAAAATGGATAAAGAAGATGTGGCACGTACGTACAATGCAATATCACTCAGAAATGAAATCTGTGTCATCAGGCCCGTAGCGGCATAGTGAGTGGATGCAGGTACGGTGATTCTACGTGAACTACGTCACACAGAAAAAGAAACATCATAAGATATCACTAATACACGGAATGTAAACTTCACTACACATGAACTGAATTAAAAAACAGAACAGGGTCTCAAATTTAGAAAACCAACTAGTGCTTGCTTATGGGAAAATGTGCCTTGGGGTGCTGCATAAAACCAGAGACTGAAATTAGCACAGATAACTTTCCATAAGCCAAATATGTAATAGACAAGACCTACACCTTGCTCAACGAAATGGACCCAACACCACATATTCAACGCCTAGGAATATACCTGACTAGGAAGAATCTTAAAACCCATGGATATATATGTCTCTGTAAGAGAATCAAGCGGGTGTACAGTGGCCGAAACACAGCAGTGAAAATCCGATAAATCCCATTATCAAAATAAATTTCGAAAACAAAACACAAAGATAGTGAAATAGAGAGCAATTCTTAAATAATTCACTCAGGGCATGTGATGCAACCGGGATTGACCACATCTACACCCAGAGCTGGTTGAGACATAAGGCTGGACAGTTCAGGATGATAGCATTGGTGAGTTTCGGTGAGCAAATGCAGACCCTTTTAAGTCATACTGCATGGTACCCATTCCATGGGTCCCAACTCTCCAGGTTCAAGGGATTCTTCCTCCAGCTAAAACATGCATGGGAAACCCAGAGTATCGTCCACCGTGTGATTGGGAAACGATTTAAAATGCATCTCCGTTTTCGTATCCTGGTCCTCGGGTTCACCTTTCCAGATGCTTTACTAACACTCTCCCCGCTTGGAGAGTCAGTGCCTTTAACCTCCTGTTTGGCACAGCTTGCAATTTCTGTGCAAGATGAACAGGAATAGGGAGAACCAATGAGAGACTAGCTGTAGGTGTCTCCACGGGCAAATGTAACGCTCATTGCCCACCAGGAAGAGGAATTAAACAAAGGCTCACTGTGCCGTGCTGGAAACAGATTAGGGCCTGAAGCAATCCTGCGGTTTTGTGCCCAGCTCACAAGAAAGCGAGTTGAAGAAAGGAGCTCAGGGGCACTGTAATTCACAAACCTGCAGAGTTATAAATGACAGCTATCCTCCAAAAATATATTGAAGTAAGCCTGCGAAGGGGACTTGAAAGCGGGGCAGAATTTCAGGAAAACGATTGCAGGGGGTAGACTGGAATTGCCCTGAAAGCATAGGAGAAGAGGCACAACGTCGACAATGATGCACTTGGCCAAAAACGGCGTATGCGATTTTTCCTAAATATATTCAGGAAAAAACGCATACGCCCTTTTTGGCCAACCAAGCAAGCCTGTAAAGGAAATCTGCACTACAATGAAGTCTCACTGCCCCCCGGGCAAAAGGGCCATCTGAAAAAAGTGTAAAATCCAGAAAGGTAGGACAGGATATGGAGAACAGGGAGCCTTGTTATGCTGATTGGCAGGATGTAAATTGTGAACAGCCACCCTGGAGAAGTGTATGGTATTTCCTGAAACACGTAAGAAACAAAGCAACACAGCCTATGGCACTTCCACATATGGTCCTATAGCTTACGGAAATTAAAATCAAAACAGACAGCCACCCCAATATTTGGGACGGCTGTGTTCACAAGAAACTCGTCTACAGTATCAGGTAAATATCCCAGAAAGCAAAAAATGGATAAAGAAGTTGTGGGACGTACGTACAATGCAATATCACTCAGCAATGAAATCTGTGTCATCAGGCCCGTAGCGGCATAATGAGTGGATGCAGATACGGTGATTCTACGTGAACTACGTCACACAGAAAAAGAAACATCATAAGATATCACTAATACACGGAATGTAAACTTGACTACACATGAACTGAATTACAAAACAGAACAGGGTCTCAAATTTAGAAAACCAACTAGTGCTTGCTTATGGGGAAAGGTGCGTTGGGGTGCTGCATAAAACCAGAGACTGAAATTAGCACAGATAACTTTCCATAAGCCAAATATGTAATAGACAAGATCTACTCCTTGCTCAACGAAATGGACCCAACACCACATATTCAACGCCTAGGAATATACCTGACTAGGAAGAATCTTAAAACCCATGGATATATATGTTTCCGTAAGAGAATCAAGCATGTGTACAGCGGCCGAAACGCAGCAGTGAAAATCCGATAAATCCCATTATCAAAATAAATTTCAAAAACAAAACACAAAGACAGTGAAATAGAGACCAATTCTTAAATAATTCACTCAGGGCATGTGATGCAACCGGGATTGACCGCATCTACACCCAGAGCTGGTTGAGACATAAGGCTGGACACTTCAGGCTGATAGCATTGGTGAGTTTCGGTGAGCAAATGCAGACCCTTTGAAGTCATACTGCATGGCACTCATTCCATGGGTTCCAACAATCCAGGTTCAAGGGATTCTTCCTCAAGCTAAAACATGCATGGGAAACCCAGAGTATCGTCCACCGTGTGATTGGGAAACAATTTAAAATGCATCTCAGTTTTCGTATCCTGGTCCTCGGGTTCACCATTCCAGATGCTTTACTAACACTCTCCCCGCTTGGAGAGTCAGTGCCTTTAACCTCCTGTTTGGCACAGCTTGCAATTTCTGTGCAAGATGAACAGGAATAGGGAGAACCAATGAGAGACTAGCTGTAGGTGTCTGCACGGGCAAATGTAACGCTCATTGCCCACCAGGAAGAGGAATTAAACAAAGGCTCAGTGTGCCCTGCTGGAAAAAGATTAGGGCCTGAAGCAATCCTGCGGTTTTGTGCCCAGCTCACAAGAAAGCGAGTTGAAGAACGGAGCTCAGGGGCACTGTAATTCACAAACCTGCAGAGTTATAAATGACAGCTATCCTCCAAAAATATATTGAGGTAAGCCTGCGAAGGGGACTTGAAAGCGGGGCAGAGTTTCAGGAAAACCATTGCAGGGAGTAGATTGGAATTGCCCTGAAAGCATAGGAAAAGAGGCCAAACGTCGACAATGATGCACTTGGCCAAAAAGTGCGTATGCGTTTTTTCCTGAATATATTCAGGAAAAAACGCATACGCCCTTTTTGGCCAACCAAGCAAGCCTGTAAAGGAAAACTGCACTACAATGAAATCTCACTGCCCCCCTGGGCAAAAGGGCCATCTGAAAAAAGTGTAAAATCCAGAAAGGTAGGACAGGATATGGAGAACAGGGAGCCTTGTTATGCTGATTGGCAGGATGTAAATTGTGAACAGCCACCCTGGAGAGCTGTATGGTGTTTCCTGAAACACGTAAGAAATAAAGCAACACAGCCTATGGCAATTGCACTTATGGTCCTATTGCTTAGGGAAATTAAAATCAAAAACAGAGAGCCACCCCAAAATTTGGGACGGCTGTGTTCCCAAGAAGCTCGTCTACAATACCAGATAAATATCCCAGAAAGCAAAAAATGGATAAAGAAGTTGTGGCACGTACATGCAATGCAATATCACTCAGCAATGAAATCTGTGTCATCAGGCCCGTAGCGGCATAGTGAGTGGATGCAGGTACGGTGATTCTACGTGAACTACGTCACACACAAAAAGAAACATCTTAAGATATCACTAATACACGGAATGTAAACTTGACTACACATGAACTGAATTACAAAACAGAACAGGGTCTCAAATTTAGAAAACCAACTAGTGCTTGCTTATGGGGAAAGGTGCCTTGGGGTGCTGCATAAAACCAGAGACTGAAATTAGCACAGATAACATTCCATAAGCCAAATATGTAATAGACAAGACCTACTCCTTGTTCAACGAAATGGACTCAACACCACATATTCAATTGCCTAGGAATATACCTGAGTAGGAAGAATCTTAAAACCCATGGATTTATAGGTCTCCGTAACAGAATCAAGCGTGTGTACAGCGATGTAAGGGCAGCAATGAAAATCCGATAAATCCCATTATCAAAATAAATTTTGAAAACAAAACACAAAGACAGTGATATAGAGAGCAATTCTTAAATAATTCACTCAGGGCATGTGATGCAACAGGGATTTAACACATCTACACCCAGAGCTGGTTGAGACATAAGGCTGGACACTTCAGGCTGATAGCATTGGTGAGTTTCGGTGAGAAAATGCAGACCCTTTGAAGTCATACTGCATGGTACTCATTCCATGGGTCCCGACTCTCCAGGTTCAAGGGATTCTTCCTCCAGCTAAAACATGCATGGGAATCCCAGAGTATCGTCCACCTTGTGATTGAGAAACGATTTAAAATGCATCTCAGTTTTCGTATCCTGGTCCTAGGGTTTACCATTCCAGATGCTTTACTAACACTCTCCCCGCTTGGAGAGTCAGTGCCTTTAACCTACTCCTTGGCACAGCTTGCAATTTCTGTGCAAGTTGAACAGGAATAGGGAGAACCAATGAGAGACTAGCTTAGGTGTCTGCACGGGCAAATGTAACGCTCATTACCCACCAGGAAGAGGAATTAACCAAAGGCTCAGTGTGCCCTGTCGGAAACAGATTAGGGCCTGAAGCAGTCCTGCGGTTTTGTGCCCAGCTCACAAGAAAGCGAGTTGAAGAAAGGAGCTCAGGGGCACTGGTAATTCACAAACCTGCAGAGTTATAAATGACAGCTATCCTCCAAAAATATATTGAAGTAAGCCTGCGAAGGGGACTTGAATGCGGGGCAGAATTTCAGGAAAACGACTGCAGGGGGTAGACTGGATTTGCCCTGATAGCATAGGAAAAGAGGCAAAACGTCGATAATGATGCACTTGGCCAAAAAGGGCGTATGCGTTTTTTCCTGAATATATTCAGGAAAAAACGCATACGCCCTTTTTGGCCAACCAAGCAAGCCTGTAAAGGAAATCTGCACTACAATGAAGTCTCACTGCCCCCCGGACAAAAGGGCCATCTGAAAAAAAGTGTAAAATCCAGAAAGGTAGGACAGGATATGGAGAACAGGGAGCCTTGTTTTGCTGATTGGCAGGATGTAAATTGCCAGCAGCCAACCTGGAGAAGTGTATGGTGTTTCCTGAAACACGTAAGAAACAAAGCAAACAGCCTATGGCACTTCCACTAATGGTCCTATAGCTTATGGAAATTAAAATCAAAAACAGACAGGCACCCCAAATATTTGGGACGGCTGTGTTCACAAGAAACTCGTCTACAGTGTCAGGTAAATATCCCAGAAAGCAAAAAATGGATAAAGAAGTTGTGGCACGTACGTTCAATGCAGTATCACTCAGCAATGAAATCTGTGTCATCAGGCCCGTAGCGGCATACTGAGTGGATGCAGGTACGGTGAATCTACGTGAACTCCGTCACACAGAAAAAGAAACATCATAAGATATCACTAATACACGTAATGTAAACTTGACTACACATGAACTGAATTACAAAACAGAACAGGGTCTCAAATTTAGAAAACCAACTAGTGCTTGCTTATGGGGAAAGGTGCCTTGGGGTGCTGCATAAAACCAGAGACTGAAATTAGCACAGATAACTTTCCATAAGCCAAATATGTAATAGACAAGACCTACTCCTTGCTCAACGAAATGGACCCAACACCACATATTCAACGCCTAGGAATATACCTGACTAGGAAGAATCTTAAAACCCATGGATATATATGTCTCCGTAAGAGAATCAAGTGTGCGTTCAGCAGCCGAAACACAGCAGTGAAAATCCGATAAATCCCATTATCAAAATAAATTTCGAAAACAAAACACAAAGACAGTGAAATAGAGAGCAATTCTTAAATAATTCACTCAGGGCATGTGATGCAACCGGGATTGACCACATCTACACCCAGAGCTGGTTGAGACATAAGGCTGGACACTTCAGGCTGATAGCATTGGTGAGTTTCGGTGAGCAAATGCAGACCCTTTGAAGTCATACTGCATGGTACCCATTCCATGGGTCCCAACTCTCCAGGTTCAAGGCATTCTTCCTCCAGCTGAAACATGCATGGGAAACCCAGAGTATCGTCCACCGTGTGATTGGGAAACGATTTAAAATGCATCTGTTTTCGTATCCTGGTCCTCGGGTTCACCATTCCAGATGCTTTACTAACACTCTCCCCGCTTGGAAAGTTAGTGCCTTTAACCTCCTCTTTGGCACAGCTTGCAATTTCTGTGCAAGATGAACAGGAATAGGGAGAACCAATGAGAGACTAGCTGTAGGTGTCTGCACGGGCAAATGTAACGCTCATTGCCCACCAGGAAGAGGAATTAAACAAAGGCTCAGTGTGCCCTGCTGGAAACAGATTAGGGCCTGAAGCAATCCTGCGGTTTTGTGCCCAGCTCACAAGAAAGCGAGTTGAAGAAAGGAGCTCAGGGGCACTGTAATTCACAAACCTGCAGAGTTATAAATGACAGCTATCCTCCAAAAATATATTGAAGTAAGCCTGCGAAGGGGACTTGAAAGCGGGGCAGAATTTCAGGAAAACGATTGCAGGGGGTAGCCTGGAATTGCCCAGAAAGCATAGGAAAAGAGGCAGAAAGTCGACAATGGTGCACTTGGCAAAAAGTGCGTATGCGTTTTTTCCTGAATATATTCAGGAAAAAACGCATACGCCCTTTTTGGCCAACCAAGCAAGCCTGTAAAGGAAATCTGCACTACAATGAAGTCTCACTGCCCCCCGGGCAAAAGGGCCATCTGAAAAAAGTGTAAAATCCAGAAAGGTAGGACAGGATATGGAGAATAGGGAGCCTTGTTATGCTGATTGGCAGGATGTAAATTGCCAGCAGCCACCCTGGAGAAGTGTATGGAGTTTCCTGAAACACGTAAGAAATAAAGCAACACAGCCTATGGCAATTGCACTTATGGTCCTATAGCTTACGGAAATTAAAATCAAAAACAGACAGCCACCCCAATATTTGGCATGGCTGTGTTCACAAGAAGCTCGTCTACAGTATCAGGGAAATATCCCAGAAAGCAAAAAATGGATAAAGAAGTTGTGGCACGTACGTGCAATGCAGTATCACTCAGCAATGAAATCTGTGTCATCAGGCCCGTAGCGGCATAGTGAGTGGATGCAGGTACGGTGATTTTACGTGAACTACGTCACACAGAAAAAGAAACATCATAAGATATCACTAATACACGGAATGTAAACTTGACTACACATGAACTGAATTACAAAACAGAACAAGGTCTCAAATTTAGAAAAACAACTAGTGCTTGCTTATGGGGAAAGGTGCGTTGCGGTGCTGCATAAAAGCAGAGACTGAAATTAGCACAGATAACTTTCCATAAGCCAAATATGTAATAGACAAGACCTACTCCTTGCTCAACGAAATGGACCCAACACCACATATTCAACGCCTAGGAATATACCTGACTAAGAATAATCTTAAAACCCATGGATATATATGTCTCCGTAAGAGAATCAAGCGTGTGTACAACGGCCGAAACGCAGTAGTGAAAATCCGATAAATCCCATTATCAAAATAAATTTCGAAAACAAAACACAAAGACAGTGAAATAGAGAGCAATTCTTAAATAATTCACTCAGGGCATGTGATGCAACCGGGATTGACCACATCTACACCCAGAGCTGGTTGAGACATAAGGCTGGACACTTCAGGCTGATAGCATTGGTGAGTTTCGGTGAGCAAATGCAGACCCTTTGAAGTCATACTGCCTGGTATCCATTCCATGGGTCCCAACTCTCCAGGATCAAGGGATTCTTCCTCCAGCTAAAACATGCATGGGAAACCAAGAGTATCGTCCACCGTGTGATTGGGAAACGATTTAAAATGCATCTCAGATTTCGTATACTGGTCCTCGGGTTCACCATTCCAGATGCTTTACTAACACTCTCCCCGCTTGGAGAGTCAGTGCCTTTAACCTCCTGTTTGGCACAGCTTGCAATTTCTGTGCAAGATGAACAGGAATAGGGAGAACCAATGAGAGACTAGCTGTAGGTGTCTGCACGGGCAAATGTAACGCTCATTGCCGACCAGGAAGAGGAATTAAACAAAGGCTCAGCGTGCCCTGCTGAAAACAGATTAGGGCCTGAAGCAATCCTGCGGTTTTGTGCCCAGCTCACAAGAAAGCGAGTTGAAGAAAGGAGCTCAGGGGCACTGTAATTCAGAAACCTGCAGAGTTATAAATGACAGCTATCCTCCAAAAATATATTGAAGTAAGCCTGCGAAGGGGACTTGAAAGCGCGGCAGAGTTTCAGGAAAACCATTGCAGGGGGTAGACTGGAATTGCCCTGAAAGCATAGGAAAAGAGGCCGAACGTCGACAATGATGCACTTGGCCAAAAAGGGCGTATGCGTTTTTACCTGAATATATTCAGGAAAAAACGCATACGCCCTTTTTGGCCAACCAAGCAAGCCTGTAAAGGAAATCTGCACTACAATGAAGTCTCACTGCCCCCCGGGCAAAAGGGCCATCTGAAAAAAGGGTAAAATCCAGAAAGGTAGGACAGGATATGGAGAACAGGGAGCCTTGTTATGCTGATTGGCAGAATGTAAATTGCCAGCAGCCACCCTGGAGAAGTGTATGGTGTTTCCTGAAACACGTAAGAAATAAAGGAACACAGCCTATGGCAATTGCACTTATGGTCCTATTCCTTAGGGAAATTAAAATCAAAAACAGACAGCCACCCGAAAGTTTGGGATGGCTGTGTTCCCAAGAAGCTCGTGTACAGTACCAGGTAAATATCCCAGAAAGCAAAAAATGGATAAAAAAGTTGTGGCACGTACGTGCAATGCAGTATCACTCAGCAATGAAACCTGTGTCATCAGGCCCGTAGCGGCATAGTGTGTGGATGCAGGTACGGTGATTTTACGTGAACTACGTCACACAGAAAAAGAAACATCATAAGATATCACTAATACACGGAATGTAAACTTGACTACACATGAACTGAATTACAAAACAGAACAGGGTCTCAAATTTAGAAAAACAACTAGTGCTTGCTGATTGGGAAAGGAGCCTTGGGGTGCTTCATAAAACCAGAGACTGAAATTAGCACAGATAACTTTCCATAAGCCAAATATGTAATAGAAAAGGCCTACCCCTTGCTCAACGAAATGGACCCAACACCACATATTCAACGCCTAGGAATATACCTGACTAGGAAGAATCTTAAAACCCATGGATATATATGTCTCCGTAAGAGAATCAAGCGTGTGTACAGCAGCTGAAACGCAGCAGTGAAAATCCGATAAATCCCATTATCAAAATAAATTTCGAAAACAAAACACAAAGACAGTGAAATAGAGAGCAATTCTTAAATAATTCACTCAGGGCATGTGATGCAACCGGGATTGACCACATCTACACCCAGAGCTGGTTGAGACATAAGGCTGGACACTTCAGGCTGATAGCATTGGTGAGTTTCGGTGAGCAAATGCAGACCCTTTGAAGTCATACTGCATGGTACCCATTCCATGGGTCCCAACTCTCCAGGTTCAAGGGATTCTTCCTCCAGCTAAAACCTGCATGGGAAACCCAGAGTATCGTCCACCGTGTGATTGGGAAACGATTTAAAATGCATCTCACATTTCGTATACTGGTCCTCGGGTTCACCATTCCAGATGCTTTACTAACACTCTCCCCGCTTGGAGAGTCAGTGCCTTTAACCTCCTCTTTGGCACAGCTTGCAATTTCTGTGCAAGATGAACAGGAATAGGGAGAACCAATGAGACACTAGCTGTAGGTGTCTGCACGGGCAAATGTAACGCTCATTGCCGACCAGGAAGAGGAATTAAACAAAGGCTCAGCGTGCCCTGCTGAAAACAGATTAGAGCCTGAAGCAATCCTGCGGTTTTGTGCCCAGCTCACAAGAAAGCGAGTTGAAGAAAGGAGCTCAGGGGCACTGTAATTCACAAACCTGCAGAGTTATAAATGACAGCTATCCTCCAAAAATATATTGAAGTAAGCCTGCGAAGGGGACTTGAAAGCGCGGCAGAGTTTCAGGAAAACCATTGCAGGGGGTAGACTGGAATTGCCCTGAAAGCATAGGAAAAGAGGCCGAACGTCGACAATGATGCACTTGGCCAAAAAGGGCGTATGCGTTTTTTCCTGAATATATTCCTGAATATATTCAGGAAAAAACGCATACGCCCTTTTTGGCCAACCAAGCAAGCCTGTAAAGGAAATCTGCACTACAATGAAGTCTCACTGCCCCCCGGGCAAAAGGGCCATCTGAAAAAAGGGTAAAATCCAGAAAGGTAGGACAGGATATGGAGAACAGGGAGCACTGTTATGCTGATTGGCAGGATGTAAATTGCCAGCAGCCACCCTGGAGAATTGTATGGTGTTTCCTGAAACACGTAAGAAATAAAGCAACACAGCCTATGGCAATTGTACTTATGGTCCTATTCCTTAGGGAAATTAAAATCAAAAACAGACAGCCACCCGAAAGTTTGGGACGGCTGTGTTCCCAAGAAGCTCGTGTACAGTACCAGGTAAATATCCCAGAAAGCAAAAAATGGATAAAAAAGTTGTGGCACGTACGTGCAATGCAGTATCACTCAGCAATGAAATCTGTGTCATCAGGCCCGTAGTGGCATAGTGAGTGGATGCAGGTACGGTGATTTTACGTGAACTACGTCACACAGAAAAAGAAACATCATAAGATATCACTAATACACGGAATGTAAACTTGACTACACATGAACTGAATTACAAAACAGAACAGGGTCTCAAATTTAGAAAAACAACTAGTGCTTGCTTATTGGGAAAGGTGCCTTGGGGTGCTGCATAAAACCAGAGACTGAAATTAGCACAGATAACTTTCCATAAGCCAAATATGTAATAGACAAGGCCTACTCCTTGCTCAACGAAATGGACCCAACACCACATATTCAACGCCTAGGAATATACCTGACTAGGAAGAATCTTAAAACCCATGGATATATATGTCTCCGTAAGAGAATCAAGCGTGTGTACAGCAGCTGAAACGCAGCAGTGAAAATCCGATAAATCCCATTATCAAAATAAATTTCGAAAACAAAACACAAAGACAGTGAAATAGAGAGCAATTCTTAAATAATTCACTCAGGGCATGTGATGCAACCGGGATTGACCACATCTACACCCAGAGCTGGTTGAGACATAAGGCTGGACACTTCAGGCTGATAGCATTGGTGAGTTTCGGTGAGCAAATGCAGACCCTTTGAAGTCATACTGCATGGTACCCATTCCATGGGTCCCAACTCTCCAGGTTCAAGGCATTCTTCCTCCAGCTAAAACATGCATGGGAAACCCAGAGTATCGTCCACCGTGTGATTGGGAAACGATTTAAATTGCATCTCAGTTTTCGTATCCTGGTCCTAGGGTTCACCATTCCAGATGCTTTACTAACACTCTCCCCGCTTGGAGAGTCAGTGCCTTTAACCTCCTCTTTGGCACAGCTTGCAATATCTGTGCAAGATGAACAGGAATAGGGAGAACCAATGAGAGACTAGCTGTAGGTGTCTGCACGGGCAAATGTAACGCTCATTGCCGACCAGGAAGAGGAATTAAACAAAGGCTCAGCGTGCCCTGCAGAAAACAGATTAGGGCCTGAAGCAATCCTGCGGTTTTGTGCCCAGCTCACAAGAAAGCGAGTTGAAGAAAGGAGCTCAGGGGCACTGTAATTCACAAACCTGCAGAGTTATAAATGACAGCTATCCTCCAAAAATATATTGAAGTAAGCCTGCGAAGGGGACTTGAAAGCGCGGCAGAGTTTCAGGAAAACCATTGCAGGGGGTAGACTGGAATTGCCCTGAAAGCATAGGAAAAGAGGCCGAACGTCGACAATGATGCACTTGGCCAAAAAGGGCGTATGCGTTTTTTCCTGAATATATTCCTGAATATATTCAGGAAAAAACGCATACGCCCTTTTTGGCCAACCAAGCAAGCCTGTAAAGGAAATCTGCACTACAATGAAGTCTCACTGCCCCCCGGGCAAAAGGGCCATCTGAAAAAAGGGTAAAATCCAGAAAGGTAGGACAGGATATGGAGAACAGGGAGCACTGTTATGCTGATTGGCAGGATGTAAATTGCCAGCAGCCACCCTGGAGAATTGTATGGTGTTTCCTGAAACACGTAAGAAATAAAGCAACACAGCCTATGGCAATTGTACTTATGGTCCTATTCCTTAGGGAAATTAAAATCAAAAACAGACAGCCACCCGAAAGTTTGGGACGGCTGTGTTCCCAAGAAGCTCGTGTACAGTACCAGGTAAATATCCCAGAAAGCAAAAAATGGATAAAAAAGTTGTGGCACGTACGTGCAATGCAGTATCACTCAGCAATGAAATCTGTGTCATCAGGCCCGTAGCGGCATAGTGAGTGGATGCAGGTACGGTGATTTTACGTGAACTACGTCACACAGAAAAAGAAACATCATAAGATATCACTAATACACGGAATGTAAACTTGACTACACATGAACTGAATTACAAAACAGAACAGGGTCTCAAATTTAGAAAAACAACTAGTGCTTGCTTATTGGGAAAGGTGCCTTGGGGTGCTGCATAAAACCAGAGACTGAAATTAGCACAGATAACTTTCCATAAGCCAAATATGTAATAGACAAGGCCTACTCCTTGCTCAACGAAATGGACCCAACACCACATATTCAACGCCTAGGAATATACCTGACTAGGAAGAATCTTAAAACCCATGGATATATATGTCTCCGTAAGAGAATCAAGCGTGTGTACAGCAGCTGAAACGCAGCAGTGAAAATCCGATAAATCCCATTATCAAAATAAATTTCGAAAACAAAACACAAAGACAGTGAAATAGAGAGCAATTCTTAAATAATTCACTCAGGGCATGTGATGCAACCGGGATTGACCACATCTACACCCAGAGCTGGTTGAGACATAAGGCTGGACACTTCAGGCTGATAGCATTGGTGAGTTTCGGTGAGCAAATGCAGACCCTTTGAAGTCATACTGCATGGTACCCATTCCATGGGTCCCAACTCTCCAGGTTCAAGGCATTCTTCCTCCAGCTAAAACATGCATGGGAAACCCAGAGTATCGTCCACCGTGTGATTGGGAAACGATTTAAATTGCATCTCAGTTTTCGTATCCTGGTCCTAGGGTTCACCATTCCAGATGCTCTACTAACACTCTCCCCGCTTGGAGAGTCAGTGCCTTTAACCTCCTCTTTGGCACAGCTTGCAATTTCTGTGCAAGATGAACAGGAATAGGGAGAACCAATGAGAGACTAGCTGTAGGTGTCTGCACGGGCAAATGTAACGCTCATTGCCCACCAGGAAGAGGAATTAAACAAAGGCTCAGTGTGCCCTGCTGGAAACAGATTAGGGCCTGAAGCAATCCTGCGGTTTTGTGCCCAGCTCACAAGAAAGCGAGATGAAGAAAGGAGCTCAGGGGCACTGTAATTCACAAACCTGCAGAGTTATAAATGACAGCTATCCTCCAAAAATATATTGAAGTAAGCCTGCGAAGGGGACTCGAAAGCGGGGCAGAATTTCAGGAAAACGATTGCAGGGGGTAGCCTGGAATTGCCCAGAAAGCATAGGAAAAGAGGCAGAAAGTCGACAATGGTGCACTTGGGAAAAAGTGCGTATGCGTTTTTTCCTGAATATATTCAGGAAAAAACGCATACGCCCTTTTTCGCAAACCAAGCAAGCCTGTAAAGGAAATCTGCACTACAATGAAGTCTCACTGCCCCCTGGGCAAAAGGGCCATCTGAAAAAAGTGTAAAATCCAGAAAGGTAGGACAGGATATGGAGAACAGGGAGCCTTGTTATGCTGATTAGCAGGATGTAAATTGCCAGCAGCCACCCTGGAGAAGTGTATGGTGTTTCCTGAAACACGTAAGAAACAAAGCAACACAGCCTATGGCACTTCCACTTATGGTCCTATAGCTTACGGAAATTAAAATCAAAAACAGACAGCCACCCCAATATTTGGGACGGCTGTGTTCACAAGAAGCTCGTCTACAGTATCAGGTAAATATCCCAGAAAGCAAAAAATGGATAAAGAAGTTGTGGCACGTACGTACAATGGAATATCACTCAGCAATGAAATCTGTGTCATCAGGCCCGTAGCGGCATAGTGAGTGGATGCAGGTACGGTGATTCTACGTGAACTACGTCACACAGAAAAAGAAACATCATAAGATATCACTGATACACGGAATGTAAACCTGACTACACATGAACTGAATTACAAAACAGAACAGGGTCACAAATTTAGAAAACCAACTAGTGCTTGCTTATGGGGAAAGGTGCGTTGGGGTGCTGCATAAAAAAACAGACTGAAATTAGCACAGATAACTTTCCATAAGCCAAATATATAATAGACAAGACCTACCCCTTGCTCAAAGTAATACACCCAACACCACATGTTCAACGCCTAGGAATATACATGACTAAGAAGAATCTTAAAACCCATGGATATATATGTTTCCGTAAGAGAATCAAGCGTGTGTACAGCGGCCGAAACGCAGCAGTGAAAATCCGATAAATCCCATTATCAAAATAAATTTCGAAAAAAAAACACAAAGACAGTGAAATAGAGAGCAATTCTTAAATAATTCACTCAGGGCATGTGATGCAACCGGGATTGACCTCATCTACACCCAGAGCCGGTTGAGACATAAGGCTGGACACTTCAGGCTGATAGCATTGGTGAGTTTCGGTGAGCAAATGCAGACCCTTTGAAGTCATACTGCATGTTACCCATTCCATGGGTCCCAACTCTTCAGGTAAAAGGGATTCTTCCTCCAGCTAAAACATGCATGGGAAACCCACAGTATGGTCCACCGTGTGATTGGGAAACGATTTAAAATGCATCTCAGTTTTCGTATCCTGGTCCTCGGGTTCACCATTCCAGATGCTTTACTAACACTCTCCCCGCTTGGAGAGTCAGTGCCTTTAACCTCCTGTTTGGCACAGCTTGCAATTTCTGTGCAAGATGAACAGGAATAGGGAGAACCAATGAGAGACTAGCTATAGGTGTCTGCACGGGCAAATATAACGCTCATTTCCCACCAGGAAGAGGAATTAACCAAAGGCTCAGTGTGCCCTGCTGGAAACAGTTTAGGGCCTGAAGCAATCCTGCGGTTTTGTGCCCAGCTCACAAGAAAGCGAGTTGAAGAAAGGAGCTCAGGGGCACTGTAATTCACAAACCTGCAGAGTTATAAATGACAGCTATCCTCCAAAAATATATTGAAGTAAGCCTGCGAAGGGGACTTGAAAGCTGGGCAGAGTTTCAGGAAAACCATTGCAGGGGGTAGACTGGAATTGCCCTGAAAGCATAGGAAAAGAGGCAGAACGTCGACAATGTTGCACTTGGCCAAATAGGGCTTATGCGTTTTTTCCTGAATATATTCTGGAAAAAACGCATACGCCCTTTTTGGCCAACCAAGCAAGCCTGTAAAGGAAATCTGCACTACAATGAAGTCTCACTGCCCCCCGGGCAAAAGGGCCATCTGAAAAAAGTGTAAAATCCAGAAAGTTAGGACAGGATATGGAGAACAGGGAGCCTTGTTATGCTGATTGGCAGGATGGAAATTGCCAGCGGCCACCCTGGAGAAGTGTATGGTGTTTCCTGCAACACTTAAGAAACAAAGCAACACAGCCTATGGCACTTCCACTTATGGTCCTATAGCTTACGGAAATTAAAATCAAAAACAGACAGCCACCCCAATATTTGGGACGGCTGTGTTCACAAGAAGCTCGTCTACAGTATCAGGTAAATATCCCAGAAAGCAAAAAATGGATAAAGAAGTTGTGGCACGTACGTACAATGCAATATCACTCAGCAATGAAATCTGTGTCATCAGGCCCGTAGCGGCATAATGAGTGGATGCAGATACGGTGATTCTACGTGAACTACGTCACACAGAAAGAGAAACATCATAAGATATCACTAATACACGGAATGTAAACTTGACTACACATGAACTGAATTACAAAACAGAACAGGGTCTCAAATTTAGAAAACCAACTAGTGCTTGCTTATGGGGAAAGGTGCGTTGGGGTGCTGCATAAAACCAGAGACAGAAATTAGCACAGATAACTTTCCATAAGCCAAATATGTAATAGACAAGACCTACTCCTTGCTCAACGAAATGGACCCAACACCACATATTCAACGCCTAGGAATATACCTGACTAGGAATAATCTTAAAACCCATGGATATATATGTTTCCGTAAGAGAATCAAGCATGTGTACAGCGGCCGAAATGCAGCAGTGAAAATCCGATAAATCCCATTATCAAAATAAATTTCAAAAACAAAACACAAAGACAGTGAAATAGAGAGCAATTCTTAAATAATTCACTCAGGGCATGTGATGCAACCGGGATTGACCGCATCTACACCCAGAGCTGGTTGAGACATAAGGCTGGACACTTCAGGCTGATAGCATTGGTGAGTTTCGTTGAGCAAATGCAGACCCTTTGAAGTCATACTGCATGGCACCCATTCCATGGGTTCCAACTCTCCAGGTTCAAGGCATTCTTCCTCCAGCGAAAACATGCATGGGAATCCCAGAGTATCGTCCACCGTGTGATTGGGAAACGATTTAAAATGCATCTCAGTTTTCGTATCCTGGTCCTCGGGTTCACCATTCCAGATGCTTTACTAACACTCTCCCCGCTTGGAGAGTCAGTGCCTTTAACCTCCTGTTTGGCACAGCTTGCAATTTCTGTGCAAGATGAACAGGAATAGGGAGAACCAATGAGAGACTAGCTGTAGGTGTCTGCACGGGCAAATGTAACGCTCATTGCCCACCAGGAAGAGGAATTAAACAAAGGCTCAGTGTGCCCTGCTGGAAAAAGATTAGGGCCTGAAGCAATCCTGCGGTTTTGTGCCCAGCTCACAAGAAAGCGAGTTGAAGAAAGGAGCTCAGGGGCACTGTAATTCACAAACCTGCAGAGTTATAAATGACAGCTATCCTCCAAAAATATATTGAGGTAAGCCTGCGAAGGGGACTTGAAAGCGGGGCAGAATTTCAGGAAAACGATTGCAGGGGGTAGACTGGAATTGCCCTGAAAGCATAGGAAAAGAGGCACAACGTCGACAATGATGCACTTGGCCAAAAAGGGCGTATGCGTTTTTTCCTGAATATATTCAGGAAAAAACGCATACGCCCTTTTTGGCCAACCAAGCAAGCCTGTAAAGGAAAACTGCACTACAATGAAATCTCACTGCCCCCCTGGGCAAAAGGGCCATCTGAAAAAAGTGTAAAATCCAGAAAGTTAGGACAGGATATGGAGAACAGGGAGCCTTGTTATGCTGATTGGCAGGATGTAAATTGTGAACAGCCACCCTGGAGAAGTGTATGGTGTTTCCTGAAACACGTAAGAAATAAAGCAACACAGCCTATGGCAATTGCACTTATGGTCCTATTGCTTAGGGAAATTAAAATCAAAAACAGAGAGCCACCCCAAAATTTGGGACGGCTGTGTTCCCAAGAAGCTCGTCTACAGTACCAGTTAAATATCCCAGAAAGCAAAAAATGGATAAAGAAGTTGTGGCACGTACATGCAATGCAATATCACTCAGCAATGAAATCTGTGTCATCAGGCCCGTAGCGGCATAGTGAGTGGATGCAGGAACGGTGATTCTACGTGAACTACGTCACACAGAAAAAGAAACATCATAAGATATCACTAATACACGGAATGTAAACTTGACTACACATGAACTGAATTACAAAACAGAACAGGGTCTCAAATTTAGAAAACCAACTAGTGCTTTCTTATGGGGAAAGGTGCCTTGGGGTGCTGCATAAAACCAGAGACTGAAATTAGCACAGATAACATTCCATAAGCCAAATATGTAATAGACAAGACCTACTCCTTGTTCAACGAAATGGACTCAAAACCACATATTCAATACCTAGGAATATACCTGACTAGGAAGAATCTTAAAACCCATGGATTTATAGGTCTCCGTAACAGAATCAAGCGTGTGTACAGCGACATAAGGGCAGCAATGAAAATCCGATAAATCCCATTATCAAAATAAATTTTGAAAACAAAACACAAAGACAGTGATATAGAGAGCAATTCTTAAATAATTCACTCAGGGCATGTGATGCAACCGGGATTTAACACATCTACACCCAGAGCTGGTTGAGACATAAGGCTGGACACTTCAGGCTGATAGCATTGGTGAGTTTCGGTGAGCAAATGCAGACCCTTTGAAGTCATACTGCATGGTACTCATTCCATGGGTCCCAACTCTCCAGGTTCAAGGGATTCTTCCTCCAGCTAAAACATGCATGGGAAACCCAGAGTATCGTCCACCTTGTGATTGAGAAACGATTTAAAATGCATCCTAGTTTTCGTATCCTGGTCCTAGGGTTCACCATTCCAGATGCTTTACTAACACTCTCCCCGCTTGGAGAGTCAGTGCCTTTAACCTACTCCTTGGCACAGCTTGCAATTTCTGTGCAAGATGAACAGGAATAGGGAGAACCAATGAGAGACTAGCTGTAGGTGTCTGCACGGGCAAATGTAATGCTCATTTCCCACCAGGAAGAGGAATTAACCAAAGGCTCAGTGTGCCCTGTCGGAAACAGATTAGGGCCTGAAGCAGTCCGGCGGTTTTGTGCCCAGCTCACAAGAAAGCGAGTTGAAGAAAGGAGCTCAGGGGCACTGTAATTCAGAAACCTGCAGAGTTATAAATGACAGCTATCCTCCAAAAATATATTGAAGTAAGCCTGCGAAGGGGACTTGAATGCGGGGCAGAATTTCAGGAAAACGATTGCAGGAGGTAGACTGGATTTGCCCTGATAGCATAGGAAAAGAGGCAAAACGTCGATAATGATGCACTTGGCCAAAAAGGGCGTATGCGTTTTTTCCTGAATATATTCAGGAAAAAACGCATACGCCCTTTTTGGCCAACCAAGCAAGCCTGTAAAGGAAATCTGCACTACAATGAAGTCTCACTGCCCCCCGGACAAAAGGGCCATCTGAAAAAAGTGTAAAATCCAGAAAGGTAGGACAGGATATGGAGAACAGGGAGCCTTGTTTTGCTGATTGGCAGGATGTAAATTGCCAGCAGCCACCCTGGAGAAGTGTATGGTGTTTCCTGAAACACGTAAGAAACAAAGCAAACAGCCTATGGCACTTCCACTAATGGTCCTATAGCTTATGGAAATTAAAATCAAAAACAGACAGCCACCCCAATATTTGGGACGGCTGTGTTCACAAGAAACTCGTCTACAGTATCAGGTAAATATCCCAGAAAGCAAAAAATGGATAAAGAAGTTGTGGCACGTACGTTCAATGCAGTATCACTCAGCAATGAAATCTGTGTCATCAGGCCCGTAGCGGCATAGTGAGTGGATGCAGGTACGGTGATTCTACGTGAACTACGTCACACAGAAAAAGAAACATCATAAGATATCACTAATACACGGAATGTAAACTTGACTACACATTAACTGAATTACAAAACAGAATAGGGTCTAAAATTTAGAAAACCAACTAGTGCTTGCTTATGGGGAAATTTGCCTTGGGGTGCTGCATATAACCAGAGACTGAAATTAGCACAGATAACTTTCCATAAGCCAAATATGTAATAGACAAGACCTACTCCTTGCTCAACGAAATGGACTCAACACCACATATTCAACGCCTAGGAATATACCTGACTAGGAAGAATCTTAAAACCCGTGGATATTTATGTCTCCGTAAGAGAATCAAGAGTGTGTACAGCGGCATTAATGCAGCAGTGAAAATCCGATAAATCCCAGTGTCAAAAAAAAATTTCAGAAACAAAACACAATGACAGTGAAATAGAGAGCAATTCTTAAATAACTCACACATGGCATGTGATGCAACCTGGTTTACCACATCTACACCCAGAGCTGGGTGAGAGATAAGGCTGGACCCTTTGGGTTGATAGCATTGGTGAGGTTCAGTGAGCAAATGCAGACCCTTTGATTTCATACTGCCTGGTACCCATTCCATGGTTCCCAACTCTCCAGGTTCTAGGGATTCTTCCTTCTGCTAAAATTTGCATGGGAAACCCAGAGTATGCTCCACCGTGTGACTGGGAAACCTTTTTACATGCATGTCTGTTTTCGTCCCCTGGTACTCAGGTTCACCATTCCAGACCCTTTTCTTACACTCTCCCCATTTGGAGAGTCAGTGTCTTTAACCTCCTGTTTGGCACTGTTTGCAATTTCTGCGCAAGATGAACAGGAATACGGAGAACCAATGGGAGACTATCTGTAGGTGTGTGCACGGGCAAATATTTTTTTTAACATCTTTATTGGGGTATAATTGCTTTACAATGGTGTGTTAGTTTTTGCTTTATAACAAAGTGAATCAGCCATACATATACTTATGCTCCCTGTGTCTTCCCTCTTGTGTCTCCCTCCCTCCCTCTCTCCCCCTTCCACCCCTCCAGGCTGTCCCAACGCCCCGAGCTAATATCCCTGTGCCTTGCGGCTGCTTCCCCCTTGCTATCTACCTTACTACATTTGTTAGTGTGTATATGTCCATGACTCTCTCTCGCCCTGTCAGAACTCACCATTCCCCCTCCCCATATCCTCAATTCCGTTCTCCAGTAGGTCTGCGCCTCTATTCCTGTCTTATCCCTAGGTTCTTCATGACATTTTTTTCCTTTAAATTCCATATATATGTGTTAGCATACGCTATTTGTCTTTTTCTTTCTGACTTACTTCACTCTGTATGACAGACTCTAGGTCTATCCATCTCATTACAAATAACTCAGTTTCATTTCTTTTTAAGGCTGAGTAATATTCCATTGTGTATATGTGCCACATCTTCTTTATCCATTCGTCCGATGATGGGCACTTAGGTTCTTTCCATCTCCGGGCTATTGTAAATAGAGCTGCAATGAACATTTTGGTACATGACTCTTTTTGAATTTTGGTTTTCTCAGGGTATATGCCCAGTATGCACGGGCAATTTTAACACTCATTTCCCAACAGGAAAAGGAATTAACCAAAGGCTCAGCATGCCGTGCTGGAACAAGATTAGGGCCTGAAGCAATCCTGCGGTTTTGTGGCCAGCTCACAAGAAAGCGAGTTGAGGAAAGGAGCTCAGGGGCACTGTCATTCACATACCTGCAGACTTATAAATGACAGAAATCGTACAAAAATATATTGAATTAAGGCTGCGAAGAGGACTTGAAAGTGGGGCAGAATTGCTGGAATCCGATTTCAGGAGGTAGACGTGAATTGCTCTGAAAGCATAAGAGAAGTGGCAGAACCTCGTCAATGAAGCACTTGGCCAAAAAGGGCATATGCATTTTTTCCAGGGCCATCATTCACGGGAGTAGGAGGCTCCCAGCATGCTCCAGTGGCCAACAGAGGGCCCACGTCGCCAAGGCGATGTGAGCTAGCCAGGCAGGAGTGACCTGACATCAGAGGGCTCACCTCACAGAATGGTAGGGAACCCAGCCAGGATCAGACTCTCCCCAGAGGGCCCACATCACCAAGGTGATGGGAACCAGGCAGGAGTGTCCTCACACCCGTGGGGCCTCATCATCAAAAGTTGAGGTACCCAGCACATGTGGCCTCAAACCAGAGGACCCACATCACCATGGGTTTCGGAGTGAGGCAGGCAGGATTAACCTCACAACACATGTCCCATTGTATACAAAAGGTGTGGAAACCAGCAGTTGGATCTTCCTAGCAGGCGGCCCAGAACACTGAGGCTATGAGATCCAGGCCGGCATGAACTCACAACAGAGGGCCCTCATTGTGATTCTGTAAGCAACCCAGCCGTTGTGACCTCAGAGCAGAAGGCCCACATCCCCATGGGGAAGGGAAACAAGCAGGAGTGTCATCGCAAGAGTGGGCACACATGAAAAAATGTGGGGAGCCCAGCAATTAGTGCCTGATGCCAGAGGGCCCTCATCACCGAGGGGCGGTGGCTCCCAGCCAGCTCCGACTGCTACCAGAGGGGCGACGTCGCCAATGCGGAGTGCGACAACCAGGCAGGAGTGACCTCAGAGCAGAGGGTCAACCTCACAGAAGTGTGAAGAACCAAAGAGGATCAGATTCTCACCAGAGGGCCCACATCACCAAGGGAATGGGAACCAGGCAGGAGTGTCCTCACACTAGTGGGGCCACATCACCGAAAAGTGAGGGACCCAGCACACGTGGCCTCAAACCAGAGGACACACATCACAAGGGAGCTGGGATTGAGGCAGGCAGGAGGAGCCTCAAAACAGAGGGACCATAGAATTAAAGAGGTGAAGAATCCCGCAGTTGGAACCTCCCAGCAGGCGGCCAGGAGCAGCGAGACTATGGGATCCAGGCCGGAGTGATCTCACACCAGAGGGCCGTCATCATGAAACTGTGAGCAACCTAGGCGTTGGGATCTCAGAGCAGAAGGCCCACATTCCCATGGGGTTGGGAACCTGTCAGAAGTGTACTCGCACCACAGGGCACACAGCAGAGAATTTAGGGAACCCAGGAGTTAGGGCCTGACGCCAGAGGGCCCTCATTACCAAGGGGAGGAGACTCCAATCAGGCACCAACACCCAACTGAGGTCCCACGTCGCCAAGGTGACGTGTGACAGCCAGGTAGGAGTGACCTCACCGCAGAGGGCCTACCTCACAGAAGGGTGAGGAACACAGCCAGGATAAGACTCTCACCAGAGGGCCCACATCACCAAGGTGATCAGAACCAGGCAGGAGAGTCTTCACACCAGTGTGGCCACATCATAGAAAGGTGAGGAACCCAGCACATGTGGCCTAAACCAGAAGACCCACATCTCCAAGGGGCTCGGAATGAGGCAGGCAGGAGTAGCCTCACAACACAGGGCCCATAGAATAAAAAAGCTGAGGAATCCAGCAATGGGAACCTCCCAGCAGGCGGCCAAGAGCACCAAGTCTATGCGATTCAGGCCGCAGTAAACTCACAGCAGAGGGTCCACATCATGAAAATGCGAGCAACCCAGCCATTTGGACCTCAGAGCAGAAGGTCCACATCCCCAAGGTGTTGGGAGCATGGCAGGAGTGTCCTCGCACCACTTAGCACATATCAGAAAATGTGGGTACCCAGCAGTTAGGGCCTGACGCCAGAGGGCCCTCATCACTGAGGGGAGGAGGCTCCCAGCATGTTCCAACTACCACAAGAGGGCCCACGTCGCCAAGGCGGGGTGTGCCAGCCAGGCAGGAGTGACCTCACAGCAGACGGCCCACCTCAAAGAAGTGTGAGGAACCCAACCAGGATCAGACTCTCACCAGAGGGCCCATATCACCAAGGGGACGGGAACCAGGCACGAGTGTCCTCACACCAGTGGGGCCACATCACTAAAAGATGAGGAAACTGGCACATGTGGCCACAAACCAGAGGACCTACATCACCAAGGGGCTGGGAGTGACACAGGCAGGAGGAGCCTCCCAACACAGGGCCCAAAGAATAAAAAAGGAAAGGAACCCAGCAGTTGGAACTTCCCAGCAGGCGGCCCAGAGTACAGAGGCTATGGGATCTAGGAATGAGTGAACTAACACCAGAGAGCTAACATCAGGAAACTGTGAGCAACCCAGTCGTTGGAACCTCAGAGCAGAAGGCCCATATCGCCATGGGGATGGGAACATTTCACGAGTGTCCTGGCATCACTGGGCTCACATCAGAAAACCTGGGGAGCCCAGCAGTTAGAGCCTGACGCCAGAGGGACCTCATCACCGAGGACAGGAGTCTCCAAAAGGATCCAACTGCCACCAGAGGGCCGACGTCACCAAGGCAATGGGAGCAAGCCAGGCAGGAGTTACCTCAGAGCACAGGGCCCACCTCACAGAACGGTAAGGAACCCAGCCAGGATCAGACTCTCACCAGAGGGGCCACATCACCAAGGGGCTGGGAAACAGGCACGAGTGTCCTCACACCATTGGGGCCACATCATCGAAAGGTGAGGGACCCAGCACACGTGGCCTCACACCAGAGGACACACATCACAACGGGGCTGGGATTGAGGCAGGCAGGAGGAGCCTCAAAACAGAGGGCCCATAGAATAAAAAAGGTGAGGAATCCCGCAGTTGGAACCTCCCAGCAGGCGCCCAGGAGCAGCAAGCCTATGGGATCTAGGCCGGAATGAATGCACATCAGAGGGCCCTCATCATGAAACTGTGAGCACCCCAGCCGTTGGGACCTCAGAGCAGAAGGCCCAAATTCCCATGGGGTTGGGAACCTGACAGGAGTGTACTCGCACCACAGGTCGCACATCTGCAAATTTTGGGAGCCCAGGAGTTAGGGTCTGACGCAAGAGGGCCCTCATTACCGAGGGACGGAGACTCGCAGCAGACACCAACTCCCAACTGAGGGCCCACGTCACCAAGGTGATGTGTGCCAGCCAGGCAGGAGTGACCTCACCGCAGAGGGCCTACCTCACAGAAGGGTGAGGAGACCAGCCAGGATAAGACTCTCACCAGAGGGCCCACATCACCAAGGGGATCGGAACCAGGCAGGAGGGTCCTCACACCAGTGTGGCCACATTATAGAAAGGTGAGGAACCCAGAACATGTGGCCTAAAACAGGGGACCCACATCTCCACGGGGCTAGGAGTGAGGCAAGCAGGAGTATCCTCACAAAACAGAGCCCACAGAATAAAAGTTGTGAGGAATCCAGCAGTTGGAACCGGCCAGTAGGCCGCCCAGAGCACAGAGTCTATGGGATCCAGGCCACAGCAAACTCACAGCAGAGGTCCCACATCATGAAACTGTGAGCAACCCAGCGGATGGGACCTCAGAGCAGAAGGCCCACATCCCTATGGGGATGGGAACCTGACAGGAGTGTCCTCGGCCCACTTCCACGAATCAGAAAATGTGGGAACCCAGCAGTTAGGACCTGAGGCCAGAGGACCCTCATCACCGAGGGGAGGAGGCTCCCAGCAGGCTCCAACTGCCACCATAAGGCCGATGTCACCAAGGCGGGGTGTGCCAACCAGGCAGGAGTGACCTCAGAGCAGAAAGCCCACCTCACAGAAGTGTGAGGAACCCAACAAGGATCAGACTGTCACCAGAGGGCCAACATCACCAAGGGAATGGGAACCAGGCAGGAGTGTCCTCACACCAGTGGGGCTACATCACCATAATTTGAGGGACCCAGCACACGTGGCCTCAAACCTGAGGACACACATCACCAAGGGGCTGGGAGTGAGGCAGGCCAGAGGATCCTCAAAACAGAGGGACCATAGAATAAAAAAGGTGAGGAATCCCACAGTTGGAACCTCCGGCAGGCAGCCAGGAGCAGCGAGGCTATGGGATCTAGGCAGGAGTGAACTCACACCAGAGGGCCCTCATCATGAAACTGTGAGCAACACAGCCGTTGGGACCTCAGAGCAGAAGGCTCACATCCCCATGGGGATGGGAACCTGGCAGGAGTGTCCTTGCACCACTTAGCACGAATCAGAAAATGTGGGAACCCAGCAGTTAGGGCCTGAGGCCAGAGGGCCCTCATCACCGAGGGGAGGAGGCTCCCAGCAGGCTCCAACTGCCACCATATGGCCGACGTTGCCAAGGCGGGGTGTGCCAGCCAGGCAGGAGTGACCTCAGAGCAGAGGGCCCACCTCACAGAAGGGTGAGGAACCTAACCAGGATCAGACTCTCACCAGAGGGCCAACATCACCAAGGTGATGGGAACCAGGCAAGACTGTCCTAACAGCAGTGGGGCCAACATCACCAAGGGAATGGGAACCAGGCAAGAGTGTCCTCACACCAGTGTGGCCACATTATAGAAAGGTGAGGAACACAGCACATGTGGCCTCAAACAAGGGGACACACATCACGAAGGGGCTGGGAGTGAGGCATGCAGGAGGAGACGCACAACCGAGGGCCCATAGAATAAAAAAGGTGAGGAATCGAGAAGTTGGAAACTCCAAGCTGGAGGCCCAGAGCACTGACACTATGGGATACAGGCCAGAGTGAACACACAGCAAAGGGCCCACATCATGAAACTGTGAGCAACCCAGCAGTTGGGACCACAGAACAGAAGTCCCACATGCCCATGGGGATGGGAACCTGGCAGGAGTGACTCGCACCACTGGGCACACATCAGAAAATGTGTGGAGCCCAGCACTTAGGGCCTGACACCAGAAGGCCCTCATCACTGAGGGGAGGAGGCCCCAGCACGCTCCAACTGCCACCAGAGGGTCCACGTCGCCAAGGCGACGTGCGCCAGCCAGGCAGGATTGACCTCACAGCAGAGGGCCCACATCATGAAAGTGTGAGCAACCCAGCCATTAGGACTTCAGAACAGAAGGCCCACACGTTCATG
Organism: Phocoena phocoena; assembly: GCF_963924675.1. NCBI lineage: Eukaryota > Metazoa > Chordata > Mammalia > Artiodactyla > Phocoenidae > Phocoena > Phocoena phocoena. The sequence goes on from NW_027077445.1 coordinate 1,178,922, forward strand.
AGGATGGGAACCTGGCAGGAGTGCCCTCGTACCACTTAGCACGTATCAGAAAATGTGGGAACCCCGCCATTAGTGTCTGACGCCAGAGGGCCTCATCACCGCGGGAAGGAGGCTCCCAGCAGACTCCAACTGCCACGAGGGTGCCGAAGTCAACAAGGCGGGTTGTGCCAGCCAGGCAGGAGTGACCTCAGAGAAGAGGGCTCACCTCACGGATGTGTGAGGAACCCAACCAGGATCAGAGTCTCACCAGAGGGCCCACATCACCAAGGGGATGGGAACCAGGCAGGAGTGTCCACACACCAGTGGGGCCACATCATCAAAAGATGAGGAACCCATCACATATGGCCTCAAACCTGAGGACATACATCACCATGTGGCTGGGAGTGAGGCAGGTATCTGGAGGGGCACATTTAACTCTAATTTCCCACCAGGAAGAGGAATTAACCAAAGGCTCAGAGTGCCGTGCCGGACCCTGATTATGGCCTGAAGCAAACCTGCAGTTTTGTGGCCAGCTTACAAGGAAGCGAGTTAAGAAAGGAGCTCAGGGGCACTGTAATTCACAAACCTGCAGAGATAAATGACAGCTATTGGCAAAAATATATCAAAGTAAGTCTGCAAAGAGGACTTGAAAACGAGGCAGAATTGCAGGAATCATATTTCAAGAGGTAGATTGGAATTGCATTTAAAGCATATGAAAAGCGGCAGATCTTTGACAGTGATGCACATGGACAAAAAGTGCGTATACATTTTTCCTGAATATATTCAGGAAAAAACGCATATGAACATTTTGGCCAACCAAGCACTCCAGCAATGGAAATCCACACTACAATGAAGTCACATTTCCCATTCGTCAAAAAGGCCATCTGAATAAAGTGTAAAAACCAGAAACACAGGACAGGCCATGGAGAACAGGGAGCCGTGTTATGCTGATGGGCGGGATGTAAATTGCCAACAGACACTCCGGAGATGTTCATGGTGTATCCTGAAACATCTAAAAAACAAAGCTACAGAGCCTAGGGCACTTCCACTTTTGGCCCTATAGCTTAGGAAAATTAAAATCAACAAGACACAGCCAACACAAAATTTAGGGCTGCTGTGTTTACAAGAACCTTGTGTCCAGTACAAATTAAATATCCCAGAAAGAAAAAAATGGATAAAGAAGTTGTGCTACTTACGTACAATGGAATATCACTCAGCAGTGAAATCAATGTCATCAGGCCTGTAGCAGCAAATTGAGTGGATTTAATTATGATGATTCTAAGAGAAATATGTCACACAAAGAAAGATAATTATCATAAGATATCACTAATAGAGGGAGTGTAAACTTGGCTACACATAAACCGAATTACAAAACCGAACAGAGTCTCACATTTAGATAAAAACCTTATGCTTGCTTAAGGGGAAAGTTGAGTTGGGCTGCTGTATAAAAACAGATTGAAATTAGCACACATACCATTCCATAAGCCAAATACGTAATAAACAAGACCTACTCTTTGCTCAACGAAATAGACTCATCCATGGTGTATCACCTCACACCTATTAGAATGGGCATCATCAGAAAATCTACAAACAACAAATGCTGGAAACGGTGTGGAGATAAGGAATCCTCTTCCACTATTGTTGGGAACGTAAATTGATACAGTCACTGTGGAGAACATTATGGAGTTTCTTATAAAACTAAGAATAGAATTACCATATGATACAGCAATCCCTCTACTGGGCATATACCCAGACAAAACCATAAATCAAAAAGAGACATTCACCACAATGTTCATTGCATCACTATTTACACTATCCAGGAAATGGAAGCAACCTAAATGCCCACAGACAGACGAATGCATAAAGATGTGGTACATATATAAAATGGAATATTACTAAGCCATAAAAAGGAATGAAATTGGGACATTTGTAGAGACGTTGATGGATCTAGAGACTGTCATACAGAGTGAAGTAAGTCAGAAAGAGAAAAACAAATCTTGTATATTAATGCATATATGTGGAACCTAGAAAAATTGTACAGATGAACCGTTTTGCAAGGCAGAAATAGAGCAATACATGTATACAACAAACGTATGGACAACAAGGGGGGAAAGCTGTTGGGGATGGTGGTGGGAGGAGTTGAGATATTGGGATTGGTATGTATACATTTATATGTATAAAGTAGATAACCAAAAACAACCTGCTGTATAAAAATATAAAATTAAATTCAAAATATAAAATTAAAAAAAGTAAAACAGAAAAAATATTCTTCCCTTCACATACATGTATTTATATGAATAAATTATTTCCATGCTTATATCTGTAAATACACAAAAGAGGAATAAAATCTACCTTGAACCAAAAACGAAAAAAAGATAAAAAAGAACAGAACCCACCAGTTACACAGAGGAAAACCGTTTCAGGGCACTTGCTCCAATTGCAAACAATTCTGAAGTTGGTCAGTGGTGGGGAATCATCTCCCACTCAGCCAGCATGCTCCTCGCAACAAGCGTCCTCACTGCAAAGCTGGGGGACGGTGCCGAGGTATCTGTGAGTAAACGTGGGCCGAGCCCCAGGCCAGGTGCTGCTGAAATGTTCCCACCCTTCCAAGGCTAAACACCTGAATATGTACAAGGACTTGAAAACCTAGAGGAAGGGCCATGGAGCCACATGAGGGACAGCATGCCAGCCGACTTGGTGCCTGCAGGCCAGCCAGGATGGTCCTGGCCCTGGGTGCTCTTCTGGAAGCTCTCCCTTTCCCTGCCTGAGATACCCCTGCTGTCCCGGCCCCCACTGCTTTCTTCCTTCCTCACCTGTGCCCAGGGAGAAATTCCAGCGGCAGGTGTGGGTGACACATCCTCTTCTTTAGCAGGTAGCATCTTGGCAACTGCTGCAGAAAGTCCAGCAGAGCCCCACTCACACTGGGACACCCACAAAGCCGTGGCCTCTCACTCCCTCCCACCAGCCCAGCCCCGAGACTGCTGACAGGGCAGAGAAAATGGCGTCAGGCACAGCTGCAGGGGCTCTTGCTGCCTGGAGCGGTGTTTATATTGATCTCAACCCAGGCACACCTGGGGAGGGCTGGCCGGCACGGTCAGGCTTCCCAAGCCAGCCAATAATCACCCCTCAGGGGCTCACAGTTGCTGAAAATGGAACTTGCTGAATTGGCCAGGTCCAAGGAACAGGTGTGGGCTCCTGAGAGTCAGGATAGACAAGGGGCTGCAGCTCTGGCTTGTTTTCTAATTATATTATCTGGCCCATGAGTGTGGGAGACAACTTCAAGAAAACCCTCTCCTAATGAGAGGAACCCAGGAGTCAGGGAGAGGAGGGGTGGGTGGTGGTTGGAGACAGAGGCCTGGTGCCCCGGGTGCAGTGGAAGTCTCTGGAAGACCAGGTGGAGGAGGCCGCACAGAGTGATGCCCAGGGTCACAGACCTGTCAGAGCTGCTGTTTGTTAGTTCAAGTCCTGCTCTGAGGTGCTCTGTGTCAGATCTGAGCGACAGGTGAGCTGGGAGTGCTCTGCAATGAGGGCTATGTGCACGGTTCCTGTGTGCCCAGCCCTGCCAAGGTACCTGCAAGGGTAGCTCTGTATCCTGGGAGGGGCCTGACCACGGGAGCCCCATGGACTGCAGAGGACCTGCCCAGGGAATCCCATATCCTGGGAGGGGCCTGAACACGAGAGCCCCGTGGGCTGGGGTGGGGGTAGGGTACCTGCCCAGGTGAGCTCCATATCCTGGGATTGGCCTGACCTCGAGAGCCCCATGGGCTGCTGGAGTCCTGGTAAAGGATGTCAGGACAGTCAGTGAAGCCACTGAGGATATACCTCCAGTAGTTCCTAAATCCTACACCCTGCTGGTCATTCTACCAACCACCAGGACTTGGTATTCTGTATTAGTCTTCACTGATGCCTTCTTTTGTATTCCATTAGTCCCAGAGTCACAAGAAATTTTGGCTTGTGAGTGACAGGACTCAACATACAACTAAAACAATACTTCCAGGCTGTCTTGCCCCAAGGGTTCAAAAATTCCCACACCATCTTTGGGGAAAGCTCAGCTAAAGACCTAAAAGTTCTACCTCTGGAAAAGGAAACACTCCTTCAATATTCAGACGACATTCTGATCGCCAGCCCTACTAAGGAGGCCTCAGAACTACCAAGCCAATAAAGGATAGAAGTTGTCCATGAAAAAGCTCAAGTATCACAGACTACGGTGACCTGCCTGGGCTTCATTCTCACAGAAGGTCGGAGAAGCCCATCCCAGGAAAGGGAAGAAACAATTTATAGCCTTACCCCTTTCTGAAACTAGAAGACAGCTTAGGGGTTCCTGGGGAAGCCAGGGTTTCCTGCCTCTGGATCCCTAACTACAGTCTACTAGCTGGGCCTCTATATGAAACACTGAAAGGAAAAGATGATGATCCTTTTGAATAGAATCCAGAAGTGGCCTTTCAAGAATGGAAAGAGCAGTCAATTCAGACCCTTGCCCTGGAACTCCCTAATTTAGCTAAACCCTTTGACCTTTACATTCCTGGTGAAAGGTGAATCGCCATTGGAGTATTAGTGCAAAAACTGGGACCACTTGAAATGGAACAATGCAAGAATGCCATCCAGGTAGGATAAACTATGGTCACCAAGGGGCTTGGCCCACCGCCACATCTGGCCAAGATACTGGTGGTATCTGAAAACCTGGAAATCAGCAGCCCAAAAGGCCACCTCCCTTCTAAGGGAAACGGACCCCACGTGGTGATCCTAACCCCCAACCATGCCCTGAAGTTGCAGGGTTTGCTCCGTGGGCACACTGACCTCGATTGAGGAGGCCCTCCAACTCCAACCTCCAGAGAGATAACCGGGGGCAACGGGGCACCATGACGACCCGTGTGACCATCACTTGACCTGGAGTTTCTCTCATAAAACAACAAGAGTGTGTCCCAAAAGAGTAGACTACTGCTTGCAGTACTTACTGTACCCAGAGGGGAGCTAATAATCTTGGCGGGGGAACCGTATATCATGCTGTCACCATAGAAAAGCCTACAGACACCCTGATGATGGTGGCCAATAAGACCGGCTGGACTCCTGTTTACTTCCAAAGGCTCTTGACTCAGTGACCATCATGATCCTTCATCACCACTGACCCTGGACTGTCTGGGAGCTGAGCGGGCAGGATCCTGACACCTGGTGCTGTTTTTACGTTAATTCAGGGGCCTAATGGAAGAAAGCCACGACTGTTGGTCAGAGCATCTAGGCTGGCAGAAACGGTCAGTCAGAGCATCTAGGCTGGCAGAAACGGTCAGCCTAAGGTGGCCGAACAAATGTGGGGCGGAGTGAAACTGGACCTCACAGCGCCACTGCACATCTCCTTTCTGGACCCTTAAAGGTCATTAGAATCTATAACACTTCCAATACTGGTGCTCAGGTGGACGAGCAGGGAGGCAGGAGGCCTGGGGACAATCAACGTCACCTGGAGGCTGCTGGGGAGAAGTTCTGACCCTCGCCCACGGGTATGAAGCCTCCTAACTCAGCACTCAGCAGTTACAGAAGAAGGGTCTGCACCCGCAGCACTCCAAGAATGAGGAAAGGGACAAAAGGCAGAAGAGAAGTTTGTCCCAGGCAAAGCCCCTTAAAAATGCCTGGGAGATAAAAATAGAATCTGGGCAATAAAATAAAGTCTAACCATTTTTATCCTTTGTGCTTTGTCTAATTTCAGGTGCTCCTAGTGTCCCGCATACAGAGGTTCCACACCCGGCACTTCAGACCACATTTCCTAGAGCAGAATGGCTCGATGACACTTCAGCTCCTGGGGCCCAGTTCAGACTCCGTGACATAGAGCCTGAGCTGCAGCCAACCAGGTCCTCGAGAGCTCAGCCCCCTCCCTCCCAGTGACTCTGACAGGATCTCTACACAGCAGCCCAGCCCACAGCCCACAGGGTAGCACCTCTCCATTCTCTGATCAAAATATAAAGTTTCCTTTGCTTTTGAACCAAACTCAGTCTCGATCTATTGGCTCCAATGACACTGGGCAGGGGGACACTTGTTGGCGTCCACTCTGGAGGATCAGTAACAGAAATTGAGAACATTGTAACTTCAATGAACAGATGTGTGAGCCAAACTGTAATTAACATAGAACAGTGTATAAGGCTCGGGTAAAATAAGATGTTTCTAACACTTCCATTTGATATTTCCATCACTTTCTTATAAGCAAGTTCAGTGAAAAGGTTTGTCTTCTTTGTCAGGTCAATATTAGAGAAACAAAGTGATTTCTTTCCAAGGATGTACATCTAATAATCTTGGTTAAAGCTTCAATCTTGTTTTAAATGCTTTTGCATTGAAAATGATACCTCTCTTTCAGCTCCCCCATTTCTGAGAAGCATAAAATCTTATAATTTATTATTACCAAAGGGAAATGGTAGGAGGAGGGATAAATTAACAGTTTGGGATTAACACATACACACTGCTACGTATGAAATCATCAGCAAGGAACTACTGTATAGCACAGGGAACTACACTCAATATTTTGCAATAACCTATAAGGGGAAATGATCTGAAAATGAATAGATATTTTTATTGACATCATCCATCAATGACAGTAAAAATGGAATCTAAGGGAAGACAGTGGTGAGTGCTTCTGACCCTGAAGACTTCAATCATCTAAAGTTTGGACTCTGCCTACTTCCCAAGGCCCTTAGTGAACATATGTGTAGCCGTAGCTTAAAAAATTCCCCAGTTTGGGTTGCGGAGAGACACTGATATTTAAAATCCCCTGGTGTTCTCCTCACATGAATGGGACCCTTCCTACACCTAAAACATGCCTGTCACACCCAGAGGATGGTATACCGTCTGATCGGGAAAAGTTTGGAAAAGGCATCTCATCTCCTCATCTCTTGGTGCTAGGGTTCACCACTCCAGCGTCTTTACTAACAGTCTCCCCACTTGGAGATGTCAGCACTGTCAACATCCTGTTGCATACAGTTTGGAATTTGTCCAGAGGATGAAGCAGAAGGAGGAGGAACAATGAGAGACAAGTCCTAGGTGTTCGGACAGGCACATGCCACTCTAATTTCCAATCAGGAAGACGAATTGACCAAAGGCTAGGGTTGCCCATGGAAACAGAATAGGGCTTGAGGAATCCTGATGCTTTGTGGCCAGTTCCCATAAACACAAGTTGGAAAATGGAACTCAGGGGCACTAAAATTCACGAAACTGCAGAATTGAAAATATCTATCACTGAAAAATGTCTTGAGGAAAGTCAGAGAAAAGGACTTGTAAGCAACGGAGAATGGCAGGAAACGGATTGGAAGAGGTAGAAAGGACTCGCCATTAAGCACAAGAAAAGGGGCTGAACATTGCCAACATTGCAGTTGGCCAAAAAGGGTGTATGCGTCTTTTTCTGTATATATTCAAGAAAAGGGCATACACTTTTTTAGCCAACCAAACAGGTGGGCACTGGAAATCAATACTACAAAACATATCACTTTGCATCAGTCAGAAGAGCCGTCCTCATAAAGTGTAAACACCAGAAATGCAGGACAGGGCAAGGAGAAAAGGGAGCCCTGTGAGTCTTATAGTGGAAATGTATATTGCCAACGGTCACTCTGGATAAGTCTATTGTGTTTACTAAAGCATCTAAAAAATTAGCTACCGAGCACAGGGCACTTGCACTCATGGACGTATATCTTGGGAAAAACAAAAATCGAGAGGACACAGGCACCCCAATGTTTACCACCTCTCTGTTTAAAAGATCCTCGACTAGGATATAACTTAAATGTATCTGCAGAGAAAAAACGGACAGAGATGTGGTGATTATGTAGAGTGGAATATTAGCCTAGAAATCAATGAAATACGGCCAGTTATAACAACTCCAGAGGAGTTACGTGTGATCATTCGAAGTCACATAATTCAAAAAGAAAAAGACATAAGATATCACTAATACATGGAATGTTAACATGGCTACACATGAACTGAATTACAAAAGAGAAGAGGGTTTCAAATTAAGAAAACCAACTTATGCTTCCTTAAGGGGAAAGGTGAGTTGGGGTGCTACATAAAACCAGAGATTAAAATTAGCACAGACACCATTCCATAAGCCAAATATGTAATAGTCAAGACCTACTCCTTGCTCAACGAAATGGACTCAACACGCCATATTCAATGCCTAAGAATATACCGGATTAGTAAGAATCTTAAAACCCATGGGCTTATATGTCTCCGTAAGAGAAACAAGCGCGTGTACAGCGCCATTAACGAAGCAGTGAAAATCCGATAAATCCGATTATTAAAATAAATTTCAAAAACAAAACACAATGACAGTGAAATAGGTAGCAATTCTTAAATAATTAACTCAGGGCATGTGAGGCAACCTGGATTGACCACATCTACACCCAGAGCTGGTTGAGACATAAGGCTGGACACTTCAGGCTGATAACATTGGTGAGTTTCGGTGAACAAATGCAGATTCTTTGAAGTCATACTGCATGGTACCCATTCCAAGGGTCCCAACTCTCCAGGTTCAAAGGATTCTTTCTTCAGCTAAAACATGCGTGGGAAACGCCTAGTATGGTCCACCGTGTGATTGGGAAACGATTTAAAATGCATCTCAGTTTTCGTATCCTGGTCCTCGGGTTCACCATTCCAGACGGTTTACTAACACTCTCCCCGCTTGGAGAGTCAGTGCCTTTAACCTCCTGTTTGGCACAGCTTGCAATTACTGCGCAAGATGAACAGGAATAGGGAGAACCAATGAGAGACTAGCTATAGGTATTTGCACGGTCAAATGTAAGGCTCATTTCCCACCAGGAAGAGGAATTAACCAAAGGCTCAGCGTGCCCTGCCGGAATCAGATTAGGGCCTGAAGCAATCCTGCGGTTTTGTGCCCAGCTCACAAGAAAGCGAGTTGAAGAAAGGAGCTCAGGGGCACTGTAATTCACAAACCTGCAGAGTTATAAATGACAGCTATCCTCCAAAAATATATTGAAGTAAGCCTGCGAAGGGGACTTGAAAGCGGGGCAGAATTTCAGGAAAACGATTGCAGGGGGTAGACAGGAATTGCCCAGAAAGCATAGGAAAAGAGGCAGAACGTCGAGAATGAAGCACTTGGCCAAAAAGTGCGTATGCATTTTTTCCTGAATATATTCAGGAAAAAACGCATACGCCCTTTTTCGCAAACCAAGAGAGCCTGTAAAGGAAATCTGCACTACAATGAAGTCTAACTGCCCCCTGGGCAAAAGGGCCATCTGAAAAAAGTGTAAAATCCAGAAAGATAGGACAGGATATGGAGAACAGGGAGCCTTGTTATGCTGATTGGCAGGATGTAAATTGCCAACAGACATCCTGGAGAAGTGTATGGTGTTTCCTGAAACCCATAAGAAACAAAGCAACACAGCCTATGGAACTTCCACTTATGGTCCCAAAGATTACGGAAATTTAAATCAAAAACAGACAGCCACCCCAATGTTTGGGACGGCTGTGTTCCCAAGAAGCTCGTCTACAGTACCAGGTAAATATCCCAGAAAGCAAAAAATGGATAAAGAAGTTGTGGCACGTACGTGCAATGCAATATCACTCAGCAATGAAATCTGTGTCATCAGGCCCGTAGCGGCATAATGAGTGGATGCAGATACGGTGATTCTACGTGAACTACGTCACACAGAAAGAGAAACATCATAAGATATCACTAATACACGGAATGTAAACTTGACTACACATGAACTGAATTACAAAACAGAACAGGGTCTCAAATTTAGAAAACCAACTAGTGCTTGCTTATGGGGAAAGGTGCGTTGGGGTGCTGCATAAAACCAGAGACAGAAATTAGCACAGATAACTTTCCATAAGCCAAATATGTAATAGACAAGACCTACTCCTTGCTCAACGAAATGGACCCAACACCACATATTCAACGCCTAGGAATATACCTGACTAGGAAGAATCTTAAAACCCATGGATATATATGTTTCCGTAAGAGAATCAAGCATGTGTACAGCGGCCGAAATGCAGCAGTGAAAATCCGATAAATCCCATTATCAAAATAAATTTCAAAAACAAAACACAAAGACAGTGAAATAGAGAGCAATTCTTAAATAATTCACTCAGGGCATGTGATGCAACCGGGATTGACCGCATCTACACCCAGAGCTGGTTGAGACATAAGGCTGGACACTTCAGGCTGATAGCATTGGTGAGTTTCGTTGAGCAAATGCAGACCCTTTGAAGTCATACTGCATGGCACCCATTCCATGGGTTCCAACTCTCCAGGTTCAAGGGATTCTTCCTCCAGCGAAAACATGCATGGGAATCCCAGAGTATCGTCCACCGTGTGATTGGGAAACGATTTAAAATGCATCTCAGTTTTCGTATCCTGGTCCTCGGGTTCACCATTCCAGATGCTTTCCTAACACTCTCCCCGCTTGGAGAGTCAGTGCCTTTAACCTCCTGTTTGGCACAGCTTGCAATTTCTGTGCAAGATGAACAGGAATAGGGAGAACCAATGAGAGACTAGCTGTAGGTGTCTGCACGGGCAAATGTAACGCTCATTGCCCACCAGGAAGAGGAATTAAACAAAGGCTCAGTGTGCCCTGCTGGAAAAAGATTAGGGCCTGAAGCAATCCTGCGGTTTTGTGCCCAGCTCACAAGAAAGCGAGTTGAAGAAAGGAGCTCAGGGGCACTGTAATTCACAAACCTGCAGAGTTATAAATGACAGCTATCCTCCAAAAATATATTGAGGTAAGCCTGCGAAGGGGACTTGAAAGCGGGGCAGAATTTCAGGAAAACGATTGCAGGGGGTAGACTGGAATTGCCCTGAAAGCATAGGAAAAGAGGCACAACGTCGACAATGATGCACTTGGCCAAAAAGGGCGTATGCGTTTTTTCCTGAATATATTCAGGAAAAAACGCATACGCCCTTTTTGGCCAACCAAGCAAGCCTGTAAAGGAAAACTGCACTACAATGAAATCTCACTGCCCCCCTGGGCAAAAGGGCCATCTGAAAAAAGTGTAAAATCCAGAAAGGTAGGACAGGATATGGAGAACAGGGAGCCTTGTTATGCTGATTGGCAGGATGTAAATTGTGAACAGCCACCCTGGAGAAGTGTATGGTGTTTCCTGAAACACGTAAGAAATAAAGCAACACAGCCTATGGCAATTGCACTTATGGTCCTATTGCTTAGGGAAATTAAAATCAAAAACAGAGAGCCACCCCAAAATTTGGGACGGCTGTGTTCCCAAGAAGCTCGTCTACAGTACCAGTTAAATATCCCAGAAAGCAAAAAATGGATAAAGAAGTTGTGGCACGTACATGCAATGCAATATCACTCAGCAATGAAATCTGTGTCATCAGGCCCGTAGCGGCATAGTGAGTGGATGCAGGAACGGTGATTCTACGTGAACTACGTCACACAGAAAAAGAAACATCATAAGATATCACTAATACACGGAATGTAAACTTGACTACACATGAACTGAATTACAAAACAGAACAGGGTCTCAAATTTAGAAAACCAACTAGTGCTTGCTTATGGGGAAAGGTGCCTTGGGGTGCTGCATAAAACCAGACACTGAAATTAGCACAGATAACATTCCATAAGCCAAATATGTAATAGACAAGACCTACTCCTTGTTCAACGAAATGGACTCAACACCACATATTCAATACCTAGGAATATACCTGACTAGGAAGAATCTTAAAACCCATGGATTTATAGGTCTCCGTAACAGAATCAAGCGTGTGTACAGCGACATAAGGGCAGCAATGAAAATCCGATAAATCCCATTATCAAAATAAATTTTGAAAACAAAACACAAAGACAGTGATATAGAGAGCAATTCTTAAATAATTCACTCAGGGCATGTGATGCAACCGGGATTTAACACATCTACACCCAGAGCTGGTTGAGACATAAGGCTGGACACTTCAGGCTGATAGCATTGGTGAGTTTCGGTGAGCAAATGCACACCCTTTGAAGTCATACTGCATGGTACTCATTCCATGGGTCCCAACTCTCCAGGTTCAAGGGATTCTTCCTCCAGCTAAAACATGCATGGGAAACCCAGAGTATCGTCCACCTTGTGATTGAGAAACGATTTAAAATGCATCCTAGTTTTCGTATCCTGGTCCTAGGGTTCACCATTCCAGATGCTTTACTAACACTCTCCCCGCTTGGAGAGTCAGTGCCTTTAACCTACTCCTTGGCACAGCTTGCAATTTCTGTGCAAGATGAACAGGAATAGGGAGAACCAATGAGAGACTAGCTGTAGGTGTCTGCACGGGCAAATGTAACGCTCATTTCCCACCAGGAAGAGGAATTAACCAAAGGCTCAGTGTGCCCTGTCGGAAACAGATTAGGGCCTGAAGCAGTCCTGCGGTTTTGTGCCCAGCTCACAAGAAAGCGAGTTGAAGAAAGGAGCTCAGGGGCACTGTAATTCACAAACCTGCAGAGTTATAAATGACAGCTATCCTCCAAAAATATATTGAAGTAAGCCTGCGAAGGGGACTTGAATGCGGGGCAGAATTTCAGGAAAACGATTGCAGGAGGTAGACTGGATTTGCCCTGATAGCATAGGAAAAGAGGCAAAACGTCGATAATGATGCACTTGGCCAAAAAGGGCTTATGCGTTTTTTCCTGAATATATTCAGGAAAAAACGCATAAGCCCTTTTTGGCCAACCAAGCAAGCCTGTAAAGGAAATCTGCACTACAATGAAGTCTCACTGCCCCCCGGACAAAAGGGCCATCTGAAAAAAGTGTAAAATCCAGAAAGGTAGGACAGGATATGGAGAACAGGGAGCCTTGTTTTGCTGATTGGCAGGATGTAAATTGCCAGCAGCCACCCTGGAGAAGTGTATGGTGTTTCCTGAAACACGTAAGAAACAAAGCAAACAGCCTATGGCACTTCCACTAATGGTCCTATAGCTTATGGAAATTAAAATCAAAAACAGACAGCCACCCCAATATTTGGGACGGCTGTGTTCACAAGAAACTCGTCTACAGTATCAGGTAAATATCCCAGAAAGCAAAAAATGGATAAAGAAGTTGTGGCACGTACGTTCAATGCAGTATCACTCAGCAATGAAATCTGTGTCATCAGGCCCGTAGCGGCATAGTGAGTGGATGCAGGTACGGTGATTCTACGTGAACTACGTCACACAGAAAAAGAAACATCATAAGATATCACTAATACACGGAATGTAAACTTGACTACACATTAACTGAATTACAAAACAGAATAGGGTCTAAAATTTAGAAAACCAACTAGTGCTTGCTTATGGGGAAATTTGCCTTGGGGTGCTGCATATAACCAGAGACTGAAATTAGCACAGATAACTTTCCATAAGCCAAATATGTAATAGACAAGACCTACTCCTTGCTCAACGAAATGGACTCAACACCACATATTCAACGCCTAGGAATATACCTGACTAGGAAGAATCTTAAAACCCGTGGATATTTATGTCTCCGTAAGAGAATCAAGAGTGTGTACAGCGGCATTAATGCAGCAGTGAAAATCCGATAAATCCCAGTGTCAAAAAAAAATTTCAGAAACAAAACACAATGACAGTGAAATAGAGAGCAATTCTTAAATAACTCACACATGGCATGTGATGCAACCTGGTTTACCACATCTACACCCAGAGCTGGGTGAGAGATAAGGCTGGACCCTTTGGGTTGATAGCATTGGTGAGGTTCAGTGAGCAAATGCAGACCCTTTGATGTCATACTGCCTGGTACCCATTCCATGGTTCCCAACTCTCCAGGTTCTAGGGATTCTTCCTTCTGCTAAAATTTGCATGGGAAACCCAGAGTATGCTCCACCGTGTGACTGGGAAACCTTTTTACATGCATGTCTGTTTTCGTCCCCTGGTACTCAGGTTCACCATTCCAGACCCTTTTCTTACACTCTCCCCATTTGGAGAGTCAGTGTCTTTAACCTCCTGTTTGGCACTGTTTGCAATTTCTGCGCAAGATGAACAGGAATACGGAGAACCAATGGGAGACTATCTGTAGGTGTGTGCACGGGCAAATATTTTTTTTAACATCTTTATTGGGGTATAATTGCTTTACAATGGTGTGTTAGTTTTTGCTTTATAACAAAGTGAATCAGCCATACATATACATATGCTCCCTGTGTCTTCCCTCTTGTGTCTCCCTCCCTCCCTCTCTCCCCCTTCCACCCCTCCAGGCTGTCCCAACGCCCCGAGCTAATATCCCTGTGCCTTGTGGCTGCTTCCCCCTTGCTATCTACCTTACTACATTTGTTAGTGTGTATATGTCCATGACTCTCTCTCGCCCTGTCAGAACTCACCATTCCCCCTCCCCATATCCTCAATTCCGTTCTCCAGTAGGTCTGCGCCTCTATTCCTGTCTTATCCCTAGGTTCTTCATGACATTTTTTTCCTTTAAATTCCATATATATGTGTTAGCATACGCTATTTGTCTTTTTCTTTCTGACTTACTTCACTCTGTATGACAGACTCTAGGTCTATCCATCTCATTACAAATAACTCAGTTTCATTTCTTTTTAAGGCTGAGTAATATTCCATTGTGTATATGTGCCACATCTTCTTTATCCATTCGTCCGATGATGGGCACTTAGGTTCTTTCCATCTCCGGGCTATTGTAAATAGAGCTGCAATGAACATTTTGGTACATGACTCTTTTTGAATTTTGGTTTTCTCAGGGTATATGCCCAGTATGCACGGGCAATTTTAACACTCATTTCCCAACAGGAAAAGGAATTAACCAAAGGCTCAGCATGCCGTGCTGGAACAAGATTAGGGCCTGAAGCAATCCTGCGGTTTTGTGGCCAGCTCACAAGAAAGCGAGTTGAGGAAAGGAGCTCAGGGGCACTGTCATTCACATACCTGCAGACTTATAAATGACAGAAATCGTACAAAAATATATTGAATTAAGGCTGCGAAGAGGACTTGAAAGTGGGGCAGAATTGCTGGAATCCGATTTCAGGAGGTAGACGTGAATTGCTCTGAAAGCATAAGAGAAGTGGCAGAACCTCGTCAATGAAGCACTTGGCCAAAAAGGGCATATGCATTTTTTCCAGGGCCATCATTCACGGGAGTAGGAGGCTCCCAGCATGCTCCAGTGGCCAACAGAGGGCCCACGTCGCCAAGGCGATGTGAGCTAGCCAGGCAGGAGTGACCTGACATCAGAGGGCTCACCTCACAGAATGGTAGGGAACCCAGCCAGGATCAGACTCTCCCCAGAGGGCCCACATCACCAAGGTGATGGGAACCAGGCAGGAGTGTCCTCACACCCGTGGGGCCTCATCATCAAAAGTTGAGGTACCCAGCACATGTGGCCTCAAACCAGAGGACCCACATCACCATGGGTTTCGGAGTGAGGCAGGCAGGATTAACCTCACAACACATGTCCCATTGTATACAAAAGGTGTGGAAACCAGCAGTTGGATCTTCCTAGCAGGCGGCCCAGAACACTGAGGCTATGAGATCCAGGCCGGCATGAACTCACAACAGAGGGCCCTCATTGTGATTCTGTAAGCAACCCAGCCGTTGTGACCTCAGAGCAGAAGGCCCACATCCCCATGGGGAAGGGAAACAAGCAGGAGTGTCATCGCAAGAGTGGGCACACATGAAAAAATGTGGGGAGCCCAGCAATTAGTGCCTGATGCCAGAGGGCCCTCATCACCGAGGGGCGGTGGCTCCCAGCCAGCTCCGACTGCTACCAGAGGGGCGACGTCGCCAATGCGGAGTGCGACAACCAGGCAGGAGTGACCTCAGAGCAGAGGGTCAACCTCACAGAAGTGTGAAGAACCAAAGAGGATCAGATTCTCACCAGAGGGCCCACATCACCAAGGGAATGGGAACCAGGCAGGAGTGTCCTCACACTAGTGGGGCCACATCACCGAAAAGTGAGGGACCCAGCACACGTGGCCTCAAACCAGAGGACACACATCACAAGGGAGCTGGGATTGAGGCAGGCAGGAGGAGCCTCAAAACAGAGGGACCATAGAATTAAAGAGGTGAAGAATCCCGCAGTTGGAACCTCCCAGCAGGCGGCCAGGAGCAGCGAGACTATGGGATCCAGGCCGGAGTGATCTCACACCAGAGGGCCGTCATCATGAAACTGTGAGCAACCTAGGCGTTGGGATCTCAGAGCAGAAGGCCCACATTCCCATGGGGTTGGGAACCTGTCAGAAGTGTACTCGCACCACAGGGCACACAGCAGAGAATTTAGGGAACCCAGGAGTTAGGGCCTGACGCCAGAGGGCCCTCATTACCAAGGGGAGGAGACTCCAATCAGGCACCAACACCCAACTGAGGTCCCACGTCGCCAAGGTGACGTGTGACAGCCAGGTAGGAGTGACCTCACCGCAGAGGGCCTACCTCACAGAAGGGTGAGGAACACAGCCAGGATAAGACTCTCACCAGAGGGCCCACATCACCAAGGTGATCAGAACCAGGCAGGAGAGTCTTCACACCAGTGTGGCCACATCATAGAAAGGTGAGGAACCCAGCACATGTGGCCTAAACCAGAAGACCCACATCTCCAAGGGGCTCGGAATGAGGCAGGCAGGAGTAGCCTCACAACACAGGGCCCATAGAATAAAAAAGCTGAGGAATCCAGCAATGGGAACCTCCCAGCAGGCGGCCAAGAGCACCAAGTCTATGCGATTCAGGCCGCAGTAAACTCACAGCAGAGGGTCCACATCATGAAAATGCGAGCAACCCAGCCATTTGGACCTCAGAGCAGAAGGTCCACATCCCCAAGGTGTTGGGAGCATGGCAGGAGTGTCCTCGCACCACTTAGCACATATCAGAAAATGTGGGTACCCAGCAGTTAGGGCCTGACGCCAGAGGGCCCTCATCACTGAGGGGAGGAGGCTCCCAGCATGTTCCAACTACCACAAGAGGGCCCACGTCGCCAAGGCGGGGTGTGCCAGCCAGGCAGGAGTGACCTCACAGCAGACGGCCCACCTCAAAGAAGTGTGAGGAACCCAACCAGGATCAGACTCTCACCAGAGGGCCCATATCACCAAGGGGACGGGAACCAGGCACGAGTGTCCTCACACCAGTGGGGCCACATCACTAAAAGATGAGGAAACTGGCACATGTGGCCACAAACCAGAGGACCTACATCACCAAGGGGCTGGGAGTGACACAGGCAGGAGGAGCCTCCCAACACAGGGCCCAAAGAATAAAAAAGGAAAGGAACCCAGCAGTTGGAACTTCCCAGCAGGCGGCCCAGAGTACAGAGGCTATGGGATCTAGGAATGAGTGAACTAACACCAGAGAGCTAACATCAGGAAACTGTGAGCAACCCAGTCGTTGGAACCTCAGAGCAGAAGGCCCATATCGCCATGGGGATGGGAACATTTCACGAGTGTCCTGGCATCACTGGGCTCACATCAGAAAACCTGGGGAGCCCAGCAGTTAGAGCCTGACGCCAGAGGGACCTCATCACCGAGGACAGGAGTCTCCAAAAGGATCCAACTGCCACCAGAGGGCTGACGTCACCAAGGCAATGGGAGCAAGCCAGGCAGGAGTTACCTCAGAGCACAGGGCCCACCTCACAGAACGGTAAGGAACCCAGCCAGGATCAGACTCTCACCAGAGGGGCCACATCACCAAGGGGCTGGGAAACAGGCACGAGTGTCCTCACACCATTGGGGCCACATCATCGAAAGGTGAGGGACCCAGCACACGTGGCCTCACACCAGAGGACACACATCACAACGGGGCTGGGATTGAGGCAGGCAGGAGGAGCCTCAAAACAGAGGGCCCATAGAATAAAAAAGGTGAGGAATCCCGCAGTTGGAACCTCCCAGCAGGCGCCCAGGAGCAGCAAGCCTATGGGATCTAGGCCGGAATGAATGCACATCAGAGGGCCCTCATCATGAAACTGTGAGCACCCCAGCCGTTGGGACCTCAGAGCAGAAGGCCCAAATTCCCATGGGGTTGGGAACCTGACAGGAGTGTACTCGCACCACAGGTCGCACATCCGCAAATTTTGGGAGCCCAGGAGTTAGGGTCTGACGCAAGAGGGCCCTCATTACCGAGGGACGGAGACTCGCAGCAGACACCAACTCCCAACTGAGGGCCCACGTCACCAAGGTGATGTGTGCCAGCCAGGCAGGAGTGACCTCACCGCAGAGGGCCTACCTCACAGAAGGGTGAGGAGACCAGCCAGGATAAGACTCTCACCAGAGGGCCCACATCACCAAGGGGATCGGAACCAGGCAGGAGGGTCCTCACACCAGTGTGGCCACATTATAGAAAGGTGAGGAACCCAGAACATGTGGCCTAAAACAGGGGACCCACATCTCCACGGGGCTAGGAGTGAGGCAAGCAGGAGTATCCTCACAAAACAGAGCCCACAGAATAAAAGTTGTGAGGAATCCAGCAGTTGGAACCGGCCAGTAGGCCGCCCAGAGCACAGAGTCTATGGGATCCAGGCCACAGCAAACTCACAGCAGAGGTCCCACATCATGAAACTGTGAGCAACCCAGCGGATGGGACCTCAGAGCAGAAGGCCCACATCCCTATGGGGATGGGAACCTGACAGGAGTGTCCTCGGCCCACTTCCACGAATCAGAAAATGTGGGAACCCAGCAGTTAGGACCTGAGGCCAGAGTACCCTCATCACCGAGGGGAGGAGGCTCCCAGCAGGCTCCAACTGCCACCATAAGGCCGATGTCACCAAGGCGGGGTGTGCCAACCAGGCAGGAGTGACCTCAGAGCAGAAAGCCCACCTCACAGAAGTGTGAGGAACCCAACAAGGATCAGACTGTCACCAGAGGGCCAACATCACCAAGGGAATGGGAACCAGGCAGGAGTGTCCTCACACCAGTGGGGCTACATCACCATAATTTGAGGGACCCAGCACACGTGGCCTCAAACCTGAGGACACACATCACCAAGGGGCTGGGAGTGAGGCAGGCCAGAGGATCCTCAAAACAGAGGGACCATAGAATAAAAAAGGTGAGGAATCCCACAGTTGGAACCTCCGGCAGGCAGCCAGGAGCAGCGAGGCTATGGGATCTAGGCAGTAGTGAACTCACACCAGAGGGCCCTCATCATGAAACTGTGAGCAACACAGCCGTTGGGACCTCAGAGCAGAAGGCTCACATCCCCATGGGGATGGGAACCTGGCAGGAGTGTCCTTGCACCACTTAGCACGAATCAGAAAATGTGGGAACCCAGCAGTTAGGGCCTGAGGCCAGAGGGCCCTCATCACCGAGGGGAGGAGGCTCCCAGCAGGCTCCAACTGCCACCATATGGCCGACGTTGCCAAGGCGGGGTGTGCCAGCCAGGCAGGAGTGACCTCAGAGCAGAGGGCCCACCTCACAGAAGGGTGAGGAACCTAACCAGGATCAGACTCTCACCAGAGGGCCAACATCACCAAGGTGATGGGAACCAGGCAAGACTGTCCTAACAGCAGTGGGGCCAACATCACCAAGGGAATGGGAACCAGGCAAGAGTGTCCTCACACCAGTGTGGCCACATTATAGAAAGGTGAGGAACACAGCACATGTGGCCTCAAACAAGGGGACACACATCACGAAGGGGCTGGGAGTGAGGCATGCAGGAGGAGACGCACAACCGAGGGCCCATAGAATAAAAAAGGTGAGGAATCGAGAAGTTGGAAACTCCAAGCTGGAGGCCCAGAGCACTGACACTATGGGATACAGGCCAGAGTGAACACACAGCAAAGGGCCCACATCATGAAACTGTGAGCAACCCAGCAGTTGGGACCACAGAACAGAAGTCCCACATGCCCATGGGGATGGGAACCTGGCAGGAGTGACTCGCACCACTGGGCACACATCAGAAAATGTGTGGAGCCCAGCACTTAGGGCCTGACACCAGAAGGCCCTCATCACTGAGGGGAGGAGGCCCCAGCACGCTCCAACTGCCACCAGAGGGTCCACGTCGCCAAGGCGACGTGCGCCAGCCAGGCAGGATTGACCTCACAGCAGAGGGCCCACATCATGAAAGTGTGAGCAACCCAGCCATTAGGACTTCAGAACAGAAGGCCCACACGTTCATGAGGATGGGAACCTGGCAGGAGTGCCCTCGTACCACTTAGCACGTATCAGAAAATGTGGGAACCCCGCCATTAGTGTCTGACGCCAGAGGGCCTCATCACTGCGGGAAGGAGGCTCCCAGCAGACTCCAACTGCCACGAGGGTGCCGAAGTCAACAAGGCGGGTTGTGCCAGCCAGGCAGGAGTGACCTCAGAGAAGAGGGCTCACCTCACGGATGTGTGAGGAACCCAACCAGGATCAGAGTCTCACCAGAGGGCCCACATCACCAAGGGGATGGGAACCAGGCAGGAGTGTCCACACACCAGTGGGGCCACATCATCAAAAGATGAGGAACCCATCACATATGGCCTCAAACCTGAGGACATACATCACCATGTGGCTGGGAGTGAGGCAGGTATCTGGAGGGGCACATTTAACTCTAATTTCCCACCAGGAAGAGGAATTAACCAAAGGCTCAGAGTGCCGTGCCGGACCCTGATTATGGCCTGAAGCAAACCTGCAGTTTTGTGGCCAGCTTACAAGGAAGCGAGTTAAGAAAGGAGCTCAGGGGCACTGTAATTCACAAACCTGCAGAGATAAATGACAGCTATTGGCAAAAATATATCAAAGTAAGTCTGCAAAGAGGACTTGAAAACGAGGCAGAATTGCAGGAATCATATTTCAAGAGGTAGATTGGAATTGCATTTAAAGCATATGAAAAGCGGCAGATCTTTGACAGTGATGCACATGGACAAAAAGTGCGTATACATTTTTCCTGAATATATTCAGGAAAAAACGCATATGAACATTTTGGCCAACCAAGCACTCCAGCAATGGAAATCCACACTACAATGAAGTCACATTTCCCATTCGTCAAAAAGGCCATCTGAATAAAGTGTAAAAACCAGAAACACAGGACAGGCCATGGAGAACAGGGAGCCGTGTTATGCTGATGGGCGGGATGTAAATTGCCAACAGACACTCTGGAGATGTTCATGGTGTATCCTGAAACATCTAAAAAACAAAGCTACAGAGCCTAGGGCACTTCCACTTTTGGCCCTATAGCTTAGGAAAATTAAAATCAACAAGACACAGCCAACACAAAATTTAGGGCTGCTGTGTTTACAAGAACCTTGTGTCCAGTACAAATTAAATATCCCAGAAAGAAAAAAATGGATAAAGAAGTTGTGCTACTTACGTACAACGGAATATCACTCAGCAGTGAAATCAATGTCATCAGGCCTGTAGCAGCAAATTGAGTGGATTTAATTATGATGATTCTAAGAGAAATATGTCACACAAAGAAAGATAATTATCATAAGATATCACTAATAGAGGGAGTGTAAACTTGGCTACACATAAACCGAATTACAAAACCGAACAGAGTCTCACATTTAGATAAAAACCTTATGCTTGCTTAAGGGGAAAGTTGAGTTGGGCTGCTGTATAAAAACAGATTGAAATTAGCACACATACCATTCCATAAGCCAAATACGTAATAAACAAGACCTACTCTTTGCTCAACGAAATAGACTCATCCATGGTGTATCACCTCACACCTATTAGAATGGGCATCATCAGAAAATCTACAAACAACAAATGCTGGAAACGGTGTGGAGATAAGGAATCCTCTTCCACTATTGTTGGGAACGTAAATTGATACAGTCACTGTGGAGAACATTATGGAGTTTCTTATAAAACTAAGAATAGAATTACCATATGATACAGCAATCCCTCTACTGGGCATATACCCAGACAAAACCATAAATCAAAAAGAGACATTCACCACAATGTTCATTGCATCACTATTTACACTATCCAGGAAATGGAAGCAACCTAAATGCCCACAGACAGACGAATGCATAAAGATGTGGTACATATATAAAATGGAATATTACTAAGCCATAAAAAGGAATGAAATTGGGACATTTGTAGAGACGTTGATGGATCTAGAGACTGTCATACAGAGTGAAGTAAGTCAGAAAGAGAAAAACAAATCTTGTATATTAATGCATATATGTGGAACCTAGAAAAATTGTACAGATGAACCGTTTTGCAAGGCAGAAATAGAGCAATACATGTATACAACAAACGTATGGACAACAAGGGGGGAAAGCTGTTGGGGATGGTGGTGGGAGGAGTTGAGATATTGGGATTGGTATGTATACATTTATATGTATAAAGTAGATAACCAAAAACAACCTGCTGTATAAAAATATAAAATTAAATTCAAAATAAAAAAATAAAATTAAAAAAAGTAAAACAGAAAAAATATTCTTCCCTTCACATACATGTATTTATATGAATAAATTATTTCCATGCTTATATCTGTAAATACACAAAAGAGGAATAAAATCTACCTTGAACCAAAAACGAAAAAAAGATAAAAAAGAATAGAACCCACCAGTTACACAGAGGAAAACCGTTTCAGGGCACTTGCTCCAATTGCAAACAATTCTGAAGTTGGTCAGTGGTGGGGAATCATCTCCCACTCAGCCAGCATGCTCCTCGCAACAAGCGTCCTCACTGCAAAGCTGGGGGACGGTGCCGAGGTATCTGTGAGTAAACGTGGGCCGAGCCCCAGGCCAGGTGCTGCTGAAATGTTCCCACCCTTCCAAGGCTAAACACCTGAATATGTACAAGGACTTGAAAACCTAGAGGAAGGGCCATGGAGCCACATGAGGGACAGCATGCCAGCCGACTTGGTGCCTGCAGGCCAGCCAGGATGGTCCTGGCCCTGGGTGCTCTTCTGGAAGCTCTCCCTTTCCCTGCCTGAGATACCCCTGCTGTCCCGGCCCCCACTGCTTTCTTCCTTCCTCACCTGTGCCCAGGGAGAAATTCCAGCGGCAGGTGTGGGTGACACATCCTCTTCTTTAGCAGGTAGCATCTTGGCAACTGCTGCAGAAAGTCCAGCAGAGCCCCACTCACACTGGGACACCCACAAAGCCGTGGCCTCTCACTCCCTCCCACCAGCCCAGCCCCGAGACTGCTGACAGGGCAGAGAAAATGGCGTCAGGCACAGCTGCAGGGGCTCTTGCTGCCTGGAGCGGTGTTTATATTGATCTCAACCCAGGCACACCTGGGGAGGGCTGGCCGGCACGGTCAGGCTTCCCAAGCCAGCCAATAATCACCCCTCAGGGGCTCACAGTTGCTGAAAATGGAACTTGCTGAATTGGCCAGGTCCAAGGAACAGGTGTGGGCTCCTGAGAGTCAGGATAGACAAGGGGCTGCAGCTCTGGCTTGTTTTCTAATTATATTATCTGGCCCATGAGTGTGGGAGACAACTTCAAGAAAACCCTCTCCTAATGAGAGGAACCCAGGAGTCAGGGAGAGGAGGGGTGGGTGGTGGTTGGAGACAGAGGCCTGGTGCCCCGGGTGCAGTGGAAGTCTCTGGAAGACCAGGTGGAGGAGGCCGCACAGAGTGATGTCCAGGGTCACAGACCTGTCAGAGCTGCTGTTTGTTAGTTCAAGTCCTGCTCTGAGGTGCTCTGTGTCAGATCTGAGCGACAGGTGAGCTGGGAGTGCTCTGCAATGAGGGCTATGTGCACGGTTCCTGTGTGCCCAGCCCTGCCAAGGTACCTGCAAGGGTAGCTCTGTATCCTGGGAGGGGCCTGACCACGGGAGCCCCATGGACTGCAGAGGACCTGCCCAGGGAATCCCATATCCTGGGAGGGGCCTGAACACGAGAGCCCCGTGGGCTGGGGTGGGGGTAGGGTACCTGCCCAGGTGAGCTCCATATCCTGGGATTGGCCTGACCTCGAGAGCCCCATGGGCTGCTGGAGTCCTGGTAAAGGATGTCAGGACAGTCAGTGAAGCCACTGAGGATATACCTCCAGTAGTTCCTAAATCCTACACCCTGCTGGTCATTCTACCAACCACCAGGACTTGGTATTCTGTATTAGTCTTCACTGATGCCTTCTTTTGTATTCCATTAGTCCCAGAGTCACAAGAAATTTTGGCTTGTGAGTGACAGGACTCAACATACAACTAAAACAATACTTCCAGGCTGTCTTGCCCCAAGGGTTCAAAAATTCCCACACCATCTTTGGGGAAAGCTCAGCT
Organism: Phocoena phocoena; assembly: GCF_963924675.1. Lineage (NCBI taxonomy): Eukaryota > Metazoa > Chordata > Mammalia > Artiodactyla > Phocoenidae > Phocoena > Phocoena phocoena. The sequence goes on from NW_027077445.1 coordinate 1,202,944, forward strand.
AAAGACCTAAAAGTTCTACCTCTGGAAAAGGAAACACTCCTTCAATATTCAGACGACATTCTGATCGCCAGCCCTACTAAGGAGGCCTCAGAACTACCAAGCCAATAAAGGATAGAAGTTGTCCATGAAAAAGCTCAAGTATCACAGACTACGGTGACCTGCCTGGGCTTCATTCTCACAGAAGGTCGGAGAAGCCCATCCCAGGAAAGGGAAGAAACAATTTATAGCCTTACCCCTTTCTGAAACTAGAAGACAGCTTAGGGGTTCCTGGGGAAGCCAGGGTTTCCTGCCTCTGGATCCCTAACTACAGTCTACTAGCTGGGCCTCTATATGAAACACTGAAAGGAAAAGATGATGATCCTTTTGAATAGAATCCAGAAGTGGCCTTTCAAGAATGGAAAGAGCAGTCAATTCAGACCCTTGCCCTGGAACTCCCTAATTTAGCTAAACCCTTTGACCTTTACATTCCTGGTGAAAGGTGAATCGCCATTGGAGTATTAGTGCAAAAACTGGGACCACTTGAAATGGAACAATGCAAGAATGCCATCCAGGTAGGATAAACTATGGTCACCAAGGGGCTTGGCCCACCGCCACATCTGGCCAAGATACTGGTGGTATCTGAAAACCTGGAAATCAGCAGCCCAAAAGGCCACCTCCCTTCTAAGGGAAACGGACCCCACGTGGTGATCCTAACCCCCAACCATGCCCTGAAGTTGCAGGGTTTGCTCCGTGGGCACACTGACCTCGATTGAGGAGGCCCTCCAACTCCAACCTCCAGAGAGATAACCGGGGGCAACGGGGCACCATGACGACCCGTGTGACCATCACTTGACCTGGAGTTTCTCTCATAAAACAACAAGAGTGTGTCCCAAAAGAGTAGACTACTGCTTGCAGTACTTACTGTACCCAGAGGGGAGCTAATAATCTTGGCGGGGGAACCGTATATCATGCTGTCACCATAGAAAAGCCTACAGACACCCTGATGATGGTGGCCAATAAGACCGGCTGGACTCCTGTTTACTTCCAAAGGCTCTTGACTCAGTGACCATCATGATCCTTCATCACCACTGACCCTGGACTGTCTGGGAGCTGAGCGGGCAGGATCCTGACACCTGGTGCTGTTTTTACGTTAATTCAGGGGCCTAATGGAAGAAAGCGCAGACTGTTGGTCAGAGCATCTAGGCTGGCAGAAACGGTCAGTCAGAGCATCTAGGCTGGCAGAAACGGTCAGCCTAAGGTGGCCGAACAAATGTGGGGCGGAGTGAAACTGGACCTCACAGCGCCACTGCACATCTCCTTTCTGGACCCTTAAAGGTCATTAGAATCTATAACACTTCCAATACTGGTGCTCAAGTGGACGAGCAGGGAGGCAGGAGGCCTGGGGACAATCAACGTCACCTGGAGGCTGCTGGGGAGAAGTTCTGACCCTCGCCCACGGGTATGAAGCCTCCTAACTCAGCACTCAGCAGTTACAGAAGAAGGGTCTGCACCCGCAGCACTCCAAGAATGAGGAAAGGGACAAAAGGCAGAAGAGAAGTTTGTCCCAGGCAAAGCCCCTTAAAAATGCCTGGGAGATAAAAATAGAATCTGGGCAATAAAATAAAGTCTAACCATTTTTATCCTTTGTGCTTTGTCTAATTTCAGGTGCTCCTAGTGTCCCGCATACAGAGGTTCCACACCCGGCACTTCAGACCACATTTCCTAGAGCAGAATGGCTCGATGACACTTCAGCTCCTGGGGCCCAGTTCAGACTCCGTGACATAGAGCCTGAGCTGCAGCCAACCAGGTCCTCGAGAGCTCAGCCCCCTCCCTCCCAGTGACTCTGACAGGATCTCTACACAGCAGCCCAGCCCACAGCCCACAGGGTAGCACCTCTCCATTCTCTGATCAAAATATAAAGTTTCCTTTGCTTTTGAACCAAACTCAGTCTCGATCTATTGGCTCCAATGACACTGGGCAGGGGGACACTTGTTGGCGTCCACTCTGGAGGATCAGTAACAGAAATTGAGAACATTGTAACTTCAATGAACAGATGTGTGAGCCAAACTGTAATTAACATAGAACAGTGTATAAGGCTCGGGTAAAATAAGATGTTTCTAACACTTCCATTTGATATTTCCATCACTTTCTTATAAGCAAGTTCAGTGAAAAGGTTTGTCTTCTTTGTCAGGTCAATATTAGAGAAACAAAGTGATTTCTTTCCAAGGATGTACATCTAATAATCTTGGTTAAAGCTTCAATCTTGTTTTAAATGCTTTTGCATTGAAAATGATACCTCTCTTTCAGCTCCCCCATTTCTGAGAAGCATAAAATCTTATAATTTATTATTACCAAAGGGAAATGGTAGGAGGAGGGATAAATTAACAGTTTGGGATTAACACATACACACTGCTACGTATGAAATCATCAGCAAGGAACTACTGTATAGCACAGGGAACTACACTCAATATTTTGCAATAACCTATAAGGGGAAATGATCTGAAAATGAATAGATATTTTTATTGACATCATCCATCAATGACAGTAAAAATGGAATCTAAGGGAAGACAGTGGTGAGTGCTTCTGACCCTGAAGACTTCAATCATCTAAAGTTTGGACTCTGCCTACTTCCCAAGGCCCTTAATGAACATATGTGTAGCCGTAGCTTAAAAAATTCCCCAGTTTGGGTTGCGGAGAGACACTGATATTTAAAATCCCCTGGTGTTCTCCTCACATGAATGGGACCCTTCCTACACCTAAAACATGCCTGTCACACCCAGAGGATGGTATACCGTCTGATCGGGAAAAGTTTGGAAAAGGCATCTCATCTCCTCATCTCTTGGTGCTAGGGTTCACCACTCCAGCGTCTTTACTAACAGTCTCCCCACTTGGAGATGTCAGCACTGTCAACATCCTGTTGCATACAGTTTGGAATTTGTCCAGAGGATGAAGCAGAAGGAGGAGGAACAATGAGAGACAAGTCCTAGGTGTTCGGACAGGCACATGCCACTCTAATTTCCAATCAGGAAGACGAATTGACCAAAGGCTAGGGTTGCCCATGGAAACAGAATAGGGCTTGAGGAATCCTGATGCTTTGTGGCCAGTTCCCATAAACACAAGTTGGAAAATGGAACTCAGGGGCACTAAAATTCACGAAACTGCAGAATTGAAAATATCTATCACTGAAAAATGTCTTGAGGAAAGTCAGAGAAAAGGACTTGTAAGCAATGGAGAATGGCAGGAAACGGATTGGAAGAGGTAGAAAGGACTCGCCATTAAGCACAAGAAAAGGGGCTGAACATTGCCAACATTGCAGTTGGCCAAAAAGGGTGTATGCGTCTTTTTCTGTATATATTCAAGAAAAGGGCATACACTTTTTTAGCCAACCAAACAGGTGGGCACTGGAAATCAATACTACAAAACATATCACTTTGCATCAGTCAGAAGAGCCGTCCTCATAAAGTGTAAACACCAGAAATGCAGGACAGGGCAAGGAGAAAAGGGAGCCCTGTGAGTCTTATAGTGGAAATGTATATTGCCAACGGTCACTCTGGATAAGTCTATTGTGTTTACTAAAGCATCTAAAAAATGAGCTACCGAGCATAGGGCACTTGCACTCATGGACGTATATCTTGGGAAAAACAAAAATCGAGAGGACACAGGCACCCCAATGTTTACCACCTCTCTGTTTAAAAGATCCTCGACTAGGATATAACTTAAATGTATCTGCAGAGAAAAAACGGACAGAGATGTGGTGATTATGTAGAGTGGAATATTAGCCTAGAAATCAATGAAATACGGCGAGTTATAAAAACTCCAGAGGAGTTACGTGTGATCATTCGAAGTCACATAATTCAAAAAGAAAAAGACATAAGATATCACTAATACATGGAATGTTAACATGGCTACACATGAACTGAATTACAAAAGAGAAGAGGGTTTCAAATTAAGAAAACCAACTTATGCTTCCTTAAGGGGAAAGGTGAGTTGGGGTGCTACATAAAACCAGAGATTAAAATTAGCACAGACACCATTCCATAAGCCAAATATGTAATAGTCAAGACCTACTCCTTGCTCAACGAAATGGACTCAACACGCCATATTCAATGCCTAAGAATATACCGGATTAGTAAGAATCTTAAAACCCATGGGCTTATATGTCTCCGTAAGAGAAACAAGCGCGTGTACAGCGCCATAAACGAAGCAGTGAAAATCCGATAAATCCCATTATTAAAATAAATTTCAAAAACAAAACACAATGACAGTGAAATAGGTAGCAATTCTTAAATAATTAATTCAGGGCATGTGATGCAACCTGGATTTACCACATCTACACCCAGAGCTGGTTGAGACATAAGGCTGGACACTTCAGGCTGATAGCATTGGTGAGTTTCGGTGAACAAATGCAGATCCTTTGAAGTCATACTGCATGGTAACCATTCCAAGGGTCCCAACTCTCCAGGTTCAAAGGATTCTTTCTTCAGCTAAAACATGCGTGGGAAACGCCTAGTATGGTCCACCGTGTGATTGGGAAACGATTTAAAATGCATCTCAGTTTTCGTATCCTGGTCCTCGGGTTCACCATTCCAGACGGTTTACTAACACTCTCCCCGCTTGGAGAGTCAGTGCCTTTAACCTCCTGTTTGGCACAGCTTGCAATTTCTGCGCAAGATGAACAGGAATAGGGAGAACCAATGAGAGACTAGCTATAGGTATTTGCACGGTCAAATGTAAGGCTCATTTCCCACCAGGAAGAGGAATTAACCAAAGGCTCAGCGTGCCCTGCCGGAATCAGATTAGGGCCTGAAGCAATCCTGCGGTTTTGTGCCCAGCTCACAAGAAAGCGAGTTGAAGAAAGGAGCTCAGGGGCACTGTAATTCACAAACCTGCAGAGTTATAAATGACAGCTATCCTCCAAAAATATATTGAAGTAAGCCTGCGAAGGGGACTTGAAAGCGGGGCAGAATTTCAGGAAAACGATTGCAGGGGGTAGACAGGAATTGCCCAGAAAGCATAGGAAAAGAGGCAGAACGTCGACAATGAAGCACTTGGCCAAAAACTGCGTATGCATTTTTTCCTGAATATATTCAGGAAAAAACGCATACGCCCTTTTTCGCAAACCAAGCAAGCCTGTAAAGGAAATCTGCACTACAATGAAGTCTAACTGCCCCCTGGGCAAAAGGGCCATCTGAAAAAAGTGTAAAATCCAGAAAGGTAGGACAGGATATGGAGAACAGGGAGCCTTGTTATGCTGATTGGCAGGATGTAAATTGCCAACAGACATCCTGGAGAAGTGTATGGTGTTTCCTGAAACCCATAAGGAACAAAGAAACACAGCCTATGGCACTTCCACTTATGGTCCCAAAGATTACGGAAATTTAAATCAAAAACAGACAGCCACCCCAATGTTTGGGACGGCTGTGTTCCCAAGAAGCTCGTCTACAGTACCAGGTAAATATCCCAGAAAGTAAAAAATGGATAAAGAAGTTGTGACACGTACGTGCAATGCAATATCACTCAGCAATGAAATCTGTGTCATCAGGCCCGTAGCGGCATAGTGAGTGGATGCAGGTACGGTGATTCTACGTGAACTACGTCACACAGAAAAAGAAACATCATAAGATATCAGTGATACACGGAATGTAAACTTGACTACACATTAACTGAATTACAAAACAGAATAGGGACTAAAATTTAGAAAACCAACTAGTGCTTGCTTATGGGGAAAGGTGCCTTGGGGTGCTGCATAAAACCAGAGACTGAAATTAGCACAGATAACTTTCCATAAGCCAAATATGTAATAGACAAGACTTACTCCTTGCTCAACGAAATGGACTCAACACCACATATTCAACGCCAAGGAATATACCTGACTAGGAAGAATCTTAAAACCCATGGATTTATATGTCTCCGTAAGAGAAACAAGCGTGTGTACAGCGGCATAAACGCAGCAGTGAAAATCCGATAAATCCCATTATCAAAATAAATTTCGAAAACAAAACACAAAGACAGTGAAATAGAGAGCAATTCTTAAATAATTCACTCAGGGCATGTGATGCAACCGGGATTGACCACATCTACACCCAGAGCTGGTTGAGACATAAGGCTGGACACTTCAGGCTGATAGCATTGGTGAGTTTCGGTGAGCAAATGCAGACCCTTTGAAGTCATACTGCATGGTACGCATTCCATGGGTCCCAACTCTCCAGGTTCAAGGGATTCTTCCTCCAGCTAAAACATGCATGGGAAACCCACAGTATGGTCCACCGTGTGATTGGGAAACGATTTAAAATGCATCTCAGTTTTCGTATCCATGTCCTCGGGTTCACCATTCCAGACGCTTTACTAACACTCTCCCTGCTTGGAGAGTCAGTGCCTTTAACCTCCTCTTTGGCACAGCTTGCAATTTCTGTGCAAGATGAACAGGAATAGGGAGAACCAATGAGAGACTAGCTGTAGGTGTCTGCACGGGCAAATGTAACGCTCATTTCCCACCAGGAAGAGGAATTAACCAAAGGCTCAGTGTGCCCTGCTGGAAACAGATTAGGGCCTGAAGCAATCCTGCGGTTTTGTGCCCAGCTCACAAGAAAGCGAGTTGAAGAAAGGAGCTCAGGGGCACTGTAATTCACAAACCTGCAGAGTTATAATTGACAGCTATCCTCCAAAAATATATTGAAGTAAGCCTTTGAAGGGGACTTGAAAGCGGGGCAGAATTTCAGGAAAACGATTGCAGGGGGTAGACTGGAATTGCACTGAAAGCATAGGAAAAGAGGCACAACGTCGACAATGATGCACTTGGCCAAAAAGGGCGTATGCGTATTTTCCTGAATATATTCAGGAAAAAATGCATACGCCGTTTTTGGCCAATCAAGCAAGCCTGTAATGGAAGTCTGCACTACAATGAAGTCTCACTGCCCCCCGGGCAAAAGGGCCATCTGAAAAAAGTGTAAAATCCAGAAAGGTAGGACAGGATATGGAGAACAGGGAGCCTTGTTATGCTGATTGGCAGGATGTATATTGCCAGCAGCCACCCTGGAGAAGTGTATGGTGTTTCCTGAAACACGTAAGAAACAAAGCA